>NC_056732.1:1672167863-1672202863 GCF_019279795.1 Protopterus annectens
ATTGACCTTTATTTATCTTTTTTGTTGTTGGAACAGCGATTTTTTTTCCCTTGGGGAAAAAAAAAATTGCTGTTCTGACACTTCGACACTGTAAGCTTTCGCTTACACTGGGTCAATCAATTACTGTTCGCTTTTTTAAGTGTTCGGTGATTAAGTGTTTAGTGATTTAATATAGACCCTAGATAAACATACATGTGTGTCAAAGGACTAGAATTTTGTAAAATGTCCAGATTTTTTGCATCATATTTTTAGTTTATGCTTCACTTGATGAAACCAAACTGGGTTGGGTCCAGTGTCTGGAGGTTTACTATACAGTGAATATAAAAAATGTGCAGACCCCTGTTAAAATGCCAGGTTTTTGTGATATAAAAAATAAATTAGAACACAAAAAATCATTTCAGAACTTTTCCCACCTTTAAAGTGACCTATAACCTGTACAATTCAATTGAAAAACAAAAAAATGTGTTAGGGGAAAAAATATAAAAAATAAAAAAAGTACAATAAGCTGGTTGCACAAGTGTGCACACCCTTAAACAACTAATACTTTTGTTGAAGCACCTTTTGATTTAATTACAGCATTCAGTCTTCTTGGGTAGGAGTAGCAGCATGGCACATCTTGACTTGGCAATATTTGCCCACACTTCTTTTTAAAAGCGCTCCAAATCTGTCAGATTGTGAGGGCATCTCTTGTGCACAGCCCTCTTCAGGTCACCCCACAGATTTTCTATTGGATTTAGGTCTGCGCTTTGGCTGGACCATTCCAAAACTTAAATTTTACAAAGACATGCATCTGGAGCATTTCTCCCTGGGCCTCCGCTGAAAAATGGCTTTGTTCCAAGTCAGACTTTTCCGGTTAACAAATGTTAAATAAATAAATAAAATAAAATAAATTTTCTTCTGGTGAAGCCATTCTTTTGTTGATTTGGATGTATGTTTGGGGTCATTGTCATGTTGAAAGGTGAAATTCCTCTTCATCTTCAGCTTTCTAGCAGACACCTGAAGGTTTTGGGCCAAAAGTGACTGGTATTTGGAGCTGTTCATAATTCCCTCCCCCTTGATTAAAGCCCCAGTTCCAGCTGAAGAAAAGCAACCCCAAAGCATGATACTACCACCACCATGCTTTACCGTGGGGATGGTGTTCTTCTGGTGATGCAAAGTGCTGTTTTTGCGCCAAACATACCTTTTGGAATTGTGGCCAAAAAGTTCAACCTTGGTCTCATCAGATCATAACATATTTTCCTACTTGCTTTTGGGAGACTTTATGTATAGTTTTGCAAATTTTAGCCGGGACTGGATGTTTTTCTGTGTAAGAAAAGTCTTCCATCTTGCAACCCTACCCCACAGGCCAGACATATGGAGAATACGGGAGATTGTCACATGTAGTACACAAGTACTTGCCAGAAATTCCTGCAGCTCCTTCAGTGTTGCTATAGGTCTCTTGGCAGCCTCCCTGACCAGTTTTCGTCTTGACTTTTCATCAATTTTGGAGGGACGTCCAGTTCTTTGCAACATCACTGTTGTCCCATATTTTCTCCACTTTTTGATGACTGTCTTCACTGTGTTCCATGGTATATCCAATGTTATGGAAATGTTTTTGTATCCTTCTCCTGACTGATACCTTTCAACAATGAGATCCCTTTGATGCTTTGCAAGCTCTCTGCAAACCACGGCTTTTGCTGTAGCAGGCAACTGAGTAAAAATAGGAAAATCCAACTAGGACAGGCTGAACTTTATTTTGGGTTAATCAGAGTCTCTAATTGATGGCAGGTGTGTACTCAAGGAGACTGAATGCTGTAATTAAAGCAAATGGTGCTTCAACAAATTATTAGTTTAAGGGTGTGCACACGTATGCAACCAGCTCACTGTACATTTTTTATTTTTTCCCCTAACAGATTTGTTTGTTTTTCAATTGAATTGCACAGGTCATAGGTCACATTAAAGGTGGGAAAAGTTTTGAAATGATTTATTGTGGTCTCCTTTTTTATCACAAAAACCTGGCATTTTAACAGGGGTGTGTACATCTTTTATATCCACTGTATAGTAAATCTCCAGACATTGGACCCAACCCAGTTGGGTTTCATCAAAGTCAGATGATGCCTACTCAACTTGATGGAGACGGTAACCAAAACAACGGATGAGGGAAAACGGTTCACACTGCCTACTTTGACCTGGCCAAGGCATTTGACACAATACCCCACTTAGGCATTACTGAAAAACTCAAGAGATTAGGTACAAACTTGTATGCCACCCGGTGGATAACCAGCTGGCTCACAAACAGGACCCCCAGGAAGTTAGAATTGGGAAGTCCACCTTTACAAACAGGCCAGTCACGAGTGGAGCCCCTCGTCCTTGGACCGCTTCTTTTTGGCATTTACTTCTCTGAAGTCAAGGCCAATGCCAGTAGTCTCTGGCTGACTAAATTTGCAGATGATTGCAAATTAGGAGCTGTCATTGAATCCCACACTAACACAAATTTTCTCCAGGAGGGGCTGACACAGAAATAACTGGTGTCAGAGCCATGGACTAAATCTAAATGCCAAGAAATGCATAATAGTATCCTTTGGGAAGCCATCCACCCCTGGTAACTATCATTGACAACACAGCCCTTTGAGTTGACCCAATAGTCAGGGACTGTACACACACATAGATAGTAATCCCAATAGTCAGGGACTGAGACACGCACATAGATAGTAATCTAGCCTTTCCCATCATGTATCTACATTAGAGAGGAAACCATTCTATGTTGCACAACTTCTAAACAAAGGTATGACATCGAAGTCCAAGGAAATCATTGTTCTTCTGTATTTGGCATTCATCAGACCTATCATAGAGTACAATGTCCCCTTTGGTATGTACTTAACCAGGCATATTCAATAACTGGAACGTCCACAGAGCTTCCTCACTAAAAGAGTGCAGGCATAAGTAAAATGACCTGTGCAGACCGCCTCAAGGTCCTATGCCAGTATTTTGTTTTCTGCAGGCTTTTGAGGGGAGATCTATGCCTCCTGCATATCCACAAAACAAACAGCACCAGAATTTCCCATTATAAAGAGTTAAACCTTGCCTGTGATATAAACAGGATCCACTGGAGAGAGAGGTATGTATCCCAGATACTACCCCATCTGTGGAATAAGTTTACCATCCATGTGAAGCAGAGTTCCTCCTTAACCCGATTCAAGTGAAGCTTGGACAACTGGATGGGGAACAATAAATTCATCCCTAGTTTGGCACTTATGTCTCTAACAAACACAGGTAACCTGTAAATGGTTCATCTCCCAGGCCCCTGCTTGTAAACATTTCATCACTGATTAAAAACTTTATCAGAATAATATATTACAAACAACCCCACCCTTATATGCACAACCCAGTTAATGCAATTAATGACATCATTTCCTTTCTAAAACCATGATCTATATGTAAATAATAAAACATTACACTACAGATAAAACTTTCAATCCATTTCATACAATGTTCACTGCAAAATCTAAAAAACTGTTAAAACATATTAAATGTATATGTATATCAATTTATATGTATACATTTTTTAAAATAAAATTATTACTACATGTGAAATCCTGCTTTTAGTCTCAGGATTAGATAGCACTGTTAAGTCCAGGATGCTCAGAGGCATAGCTCTCATTTGCTATCCGAGTTCCTTTAATTCCAAGTAATCATTCAAGGGACCCCCCCCCCCCTAATACGGCTTGGTCTATGATGGTGAACATGAAGCTATGTCCATTATGTGTAGCAATATGGACAGCTAAGGCGTTTTTTACCAATATCATAGCTGTGTTGATAAATTCTAGTCCTAAGTGCATTGATGGTCTTCCCTATATAAAAACAGGGGCACAAGGAACACAATGCTAGATAAACCACTGCCTTGCTGCTACAAGAACATTTCTTCTGTAAGGAATGTTTCCCATAATTGGGTATACACACTTCTTTACCTTCTAAGATGTTTTTACATTGTAGACAAAATCCACATTTCACCATACCTGCTTTCACTATCTTTCTTGTGCATTTCTATCACGTTTTTGAGGCTTGTATCCTTCTTGTACACTATCTTGGGCGATGTACCCACTAGTTCAAGATGGTCCTGATTAACACTGAATATGTTCCAGTTACGTGTTAAGATGCTTTTTATTTATTTATTTCGTAGAAGTGGTTATTAAATTTAAAAAGAGCTGATTTGGCATAACTATTCTCATCTTTCCATTTTACTATTCCTTCCATTCCATGATCTTTTCCGAACAGTTCATGTCCAATATATTCAGGAAACCAACATATTCCAATACCCTTCTAGATTTCAGTAGCTGCCACCCTATTCATCAAAAGAAATCCTTAGTAAAAGGACAGGGGGTGTGGGGATAGCTAGAATGGTATCAGAAGATGGGGAATTCATACGACAGCTTAATGTATTAAAAATATGCTGATGAAAAGAGGGTACCCCGTGGCATATGTCGATAATACATTAACTGAAGTAATGGTGAAAAGGGAAAATGGATATTTTACTCCCCTGTTAGGAAGAGATCATGGAATGGAAGGAATAGGAAAATGGAAAGATGAGAATAGTTATTCCAAATCAGCTATTTTTAAATTTAATAACCAGTTCTACGACATACAAAGCATCTTAACACAACTGGAACATATTCAGTGTTAATCAGGACCTTCTTGAACTAGTGGGTACATCGCCCAAGATAGTGTACAAGAAGGATACCAGCCTCAAAAACATGATAGAAACACAAAAGAAGGATAGTGAAAGCATGGGGGGGGGGTATGGTGAAATATGGACTTTGTCTATAATATAGAAACATCTTGGAAGGTAAAGAGGTGTGTATACCCAATTATTGGAAACATTTCTTACAGAAGAAATTTTCTTGTAGCAGCAAGGCAGTGATTTATCTAGCATTGTGTTCCTTGTGCCCCTGTTTTTATATAGGGAAGACCATCAATGCACTTCGGACTAGAATTTATCAACACAACTATGATATTGGTAAAAAAGTATAAAAAAATGCCTTAGCTGCCCATATTGCTACACATAATGGACATAGCTTCATGTTCACCATCATAGACCAAGCCGTATTAGGGGAGAGAGGGGTCCCTTGAATGATTATTTGGAATTAAAAGAACTCAGATGGCAAATGAGAGGTAGTTCTCAACCAGCTGTTAACTGCAGAACCTCACAGCACAGCATGACACAACCACTGCAGGGTCCAAAGAACTTTATTTCACAAAGATTTAGCGCTTTCTTCCCTCCTGTAAGGACTTCCTCAGAACAATGCATCAAATCCCACCCAGCCTTTATATAATGAAAATCACACCCATTAACTAATTAGATAATTAAACAATGAACTAGTCAATAAACTATTAAAGCTATCCACTAAAAATGCATACATAAATACATTAATACAAATGTTAAAAACATTAAAATAATTTAATCCACAATATTAATAAACTTTAAGACACATGTAATGGCTGCAGTTTCATTGATTCCTGGAAACTCAGTGGCGTTTATCCGTAACTGCCATTTAAGTTCACATATATCCAGTCCAAGGTCTATAATTCTACCCTGGACATCTTTGGTTACCTGCTGTATAACCAATACTTTGAATTTATGGTCCCTATGTGAATGGATGTGTCTACTTAATGCATTGGTTAGCTTGCCATTCCTAATATCTAGAAGGTGTTCAGCTATCCTATTTTTAAATTGTCTGCACGTTTTTCCTACATAAAAAACAGGATAGGATTGGCACTTGACCACATATACCACATTTTGACTATTGCAGTTGAAGTGACCCATCAATATATAAAGGGGTACTATATTCAATCTATACCGTTCTGCAGTTTCTAAAATATGTGAGCAAAACAAACACATATTACATCTAAAATTACCTTGATCCTATGTTGATGTCCACCAACCTATAGGTACCAGCTTCCAGTATATTTTTCAGAGATCGATCCTTCTTAAATACCACCTTGGGCAGGGGCCCCACCTTATTCCCTATATTGTTATCACTTTTCAAGATTTCCCAATTCTTGAGAACAATATCCACAACCTCAGACGCATCCAAATTAAAGGTGGCAATCAAGCTAGGTGAATAATTATTTACTTTCCTAACTTCCCTGGACTGCATACTAAATTTCCATCCCTTACCATTTGCTAGTAAAGGTTGGTAAAATCCAGATTCACGCTTGACAATTACCTCCTGTTGGATTTTATTTAACAGGTCAATGGGGTACCCTCACTTTAAAATTAACTGCTTAATAAATAACAGTTCATCCAAAAACTCCTTATCCATAGTAATCATATGGGCAGCTCGCACCATCTGCCCTTTGACTATGGATTTTTTAGGATGGGCAGGATGCCTACTATTAAATTCCAAATAGGAATTGGAGAGGGTTGGTTTCCTATAGATGGTTGATGTTAATTTTTTATCAACTTTATTATAATTCAAATCCACATCCAGATATGTGATGTGTGTCACTATAGTTGTGAGTGAACTTCAAAAACTCTTCTGAATTGTTCACATATTCAAGAAAAAAAAAATGGAGTCCAACCTCCGTTCCTTTCCAAATGATAAACAAATCATCCAAAAACCGTGTATAGTATAATATTTTACTATAGAAAGGACCATCTATTATGTGCACCTGCTCCCAATATGACATGACATAGTTCGAAAATATTGAGGTGCACGCCAACCCCATTGCCACACCTGTTATTTGTTTGTAGTACTCTCCTTCAAAGTATATAAAATTATTAAGTACCACCTCTATTAACAAAACAAACTTGTTTATCTCATCCTGGTCAAAACGACCAGTTTTCAAGAGTTGATTTTCAAGCCACTCACATCCTTTTTGGTGCAGAATCACAGAAAATAGGTTACACACATCAATGGTTACCATAGCAATGTCACCATTGATTTTAACTTTCTCCAGATCTTCCAAAAATTGCCACGAGTCCTTAGTAATGTATGTAAATACTTTTAATCCCCCTCTGAAGATGAAAATCTAAAGATTTGCTTATGAAATGGGTCTTGGATCTTTTCCCATCCACTATTGGTCTGAATTTGGGATTACTAAGTCCTTTATGGATTTTGGGAATGCCGAATATATTTGATATCATTGGAAATTTATCATACAGTTTAATAATATTGTGGGTTAAAGTATTTTAGTGCTTTTAACATTTGTATTAATGTATTTATGTATGCATTTTTAGAGGATAGCTTTAATAGTTTATTGACTAGTTCACTGTTTAATTATTTAATTAATTAATGGGTGTGATGTTCATTATATAAAGGCTAGGTGGGATTTGATGCATTGTTCTGAGGAAGTCCCTACAGGAGGGAAGAGAGCGCTAAATCTTTGTGAAATGAGAGCTAATGCCTCTGAGTATCCTGGACTTAACAGTGCTATCTCTATCAGCTCAATCCTGAGACTAAAAGCACGATTTCACATGTAATAATTTTATTTTAAAAAATGTATACATATAAACTGATATACATTTAATATTATGTTTTAACAGTTTTAAGATTTTCAGTGAACATTGTATGACATGGACTGAAGGTTTTATCCATAGTGTAATGTTTTATTATTATTTACATATGGATCACGGTTTTAGAAGGAAATGTCATTAATTGTATCAACTGGGTTGTATATATAAGGGTGGGATTTTTGTAATATATTATTCTGATGAAGTTTCTAATCAGAGACAAAAGCGCTTAATTAAACTTTTGTGTGGATTCCTGACTTCTTCCTTGTGGTTTTTCCAGTTTGTGTAGTTGTGGTGTTAAACATTTCATCTCTCAAACCCCTGCTTACACTTATCAAGGGTATCAGAACTTGTCAGAGATTTGAGATGCATGGCTAGGCTTAAAAAAGCTCATGTGGTCATTAGCCTAGTAAACACCTGCATAAATGCTCCATGTAATTAATTCATTCTCAAAATATCTGGACTAAAATGGAATTGTTAGCCTGCGTGCCTCTCTTCTGTTGCCAGCCTTGTAGCAATAGGTATCCAAGTGTAGTAACTACCTTATTCTTGCCTTTTTCTCACAGATAATAATGTTCTGCTCAACAAAAGAAATTAAGGCCTCACAAACAAAAATAAACACAGACTAAGCAACACACACTTCAATGCACACTTCAGCATCACACTAAAATGACTTACACGGAGGCTGTAAAAAATAATTGGCAAAGCCTACTAGACCCAAAAAGACTAGGTCTTAGCAAAAATCCAACAACACATCACCTTCAGGCACATTTTCAAAGGGTCACCAAGAGTTAAATTACATCACATTGAGTACATCAAATCTCTCCATAAATCAAAATGTTTTAGTTATCAGTGATGGTCTAGTCAGGCACACTAATTTTCCTCTCATTTGGTTTAACATATATGGGGATGGTAAGCTGTCATTCAGGACCAGGATTCCTGACATTTCAAGGGTGTTTAAGCACTTTTCATCTAAGAAAATACATGGCTGCAACATGGTGGTGGTCCGTGTGGGGATGAATGAGTTGGGATGCAAACCCTGAGGGATATGCTGAAAAGCATTTCAGAACTTTTTATGCAGGTCACAAATGTAGGCAAGACTCTGGCACAGAGTGGAATCCTTCCTTCCCCAAGAATGATGCCCAGGTACAAAGAAAAGATTACTTGCTTCAACAGAAGGGTAAATAGTTGGCATCATTCCGGGGATATCCAGTATGTCTCAGTGTGGGACAAGATACTCAACAGTCCTACCTGCTTTGCAAAGGATGGCTTGCATCTCTCATCCAAGGCTTCTGCATACTGGATAAATTCTTTACTGCCCTCACAGTGTCATCTTTACGTGAAGTCTAGCTAATGGACATCTCAACACAACTAACACCCCAAATCCAAAATAGGATCACATTAAGGTGGCTCTACTCAATGCCTGAACTCTCAACAACAAACTGCCAGGCTTTGAGACTCTTCTGCATTTGGAACACATCTACAGGTTCGGTCAATACTACACTATGGTTTCAGGGGAACTGACCCAGGGTGTATTTACAACCACTTGTACATTCATCCAGGTTACACTTAGAGGGTCAGAAAGACACTGTTTTACATCCAAAGAGGGTTTGCTCTGGGATATATATCTATCTATCTTATCAGCAGGTCCTATTCATATTTTGGTAGAAGTTAAGATAGTTTAAACAGGTGTTGAGGGTGTTACTTTTGTGGATGTGGAGGTCACACAGGACTGGATCCTTTAAGGGTCATACGCTAGACAGCGATTAGCACTCAAGAGTCTGAAAGAAACAGAAAAGAGAGTGCTTTAAGGTGTACTGGGTAGCTCACTGAAGACATGCCTTTAATTATCTTAGTGAGGAAATGATATAGACTCTCAAGCTGAGTCACATGCTTAGACCGATATGAAAGGGGGCATTATATACTCTACTATGGGCCAGATGAGGGATGAGTAGACAGGAATGATATTTTCCTTAGATTTGGAAGAAACACCTGTGGTGATTAGTCTGACAAGGTAAACGAATTACCCAACAGTAGTGGATAAATTGCTAGACAAACTATCCTTTTACTACAAAGTACACAGGTCCACAATGGCCAAGTCAACTTTCAAAGGAGTGTCTGTCAACTACGTAGTAGGTACATTAGTACCCAACTTGCCAAAGAACACAATGCTGCATTTCTTGGCATTTAGTTTTAGGTGGTAGTTCAGGCACCACTTATTGGTGCATTAGTTCCTCCTGAAGAATTCAAAGGTCATACAGGAAGTTAATGACAACTTCAAGTTTTCAGTCTCCTTCAGTTTTGGTTAGCCACAAGCCCATGATGTAACCTTGACATCGGAGAAGTAAACATCAAACAGAAGTGGTTCTAGGACTGATCCTTTTGTAGATTCAGTTCTGTCAGTTAGCCACTTTGCTATCCAATGGGTAACAGGAGTTATATTTAGTTTAGACGGTTGATAATGACAGAAAGTGGAATGGTACCCAAAGGCCTTGGCCAGGTCCAGGTAGCAACTGTGAACCAGTTTGCCAGAGGCTAATGAATTAGTGACGTATTTAAAGAAGCCCAATAGATTCAGGAGGCAGAATATGCCTTTAACAAACCCAAACTTGCTTGAGTTCATGGGTTGCAGACTATGTTCTTATTAACAAGTTCCATAATGATGCATTCCAATGCTTTGCAGATAAGACTGGACGCTTTTAAGTCTGTAGTTTCCTAGACTAGCAGTTGATCCCCCTTGTGGAATGGGATGACTACCACCGTTCTCCATTCTTCTGGCAAGAATCCAATGATGAAGCTGAGGTTGAACAGACTTGGTACTTAGTCGTCCACATGGTGTCTGTTGCTGACCAGAAGGTAGCCTGGCAGATTATCAGGACACACAGAACAAGTGTTTTTGGCTTTGGAGAGCATTTCAGACCTACTCTGAAGATGTGGTGAGGATCTATTAATAAGTTGGGGAGAAAAAGGGGATGTTAGAGCCAGATTTGTCCACCAGTAAGTTGGCTATGTCCTCAGGGGATGACTAAGTGTTGTTCTACATTAAAGCTTATCATTGCTAGCCATTACCCTCTAAGGTTTCTCATACAGATTGACACATTGTCACTTTGTTGTTGAGGTAGCAAATGTCAATTCATACTTGGTTTTTGATGATTTTATTTTGTTTCTGAGTGCTTTGTTGATCTTTCTGAGTTTATCTCTGGAACTTAGGGTACTAAGTTTGCTTTTAAGAGCTGGGTTCCACCACGGAGGTTTATTCCTAAATTGGGCAGTGCATCTGATAGGGACAGATGCTTCTGATGAGTGCACAGAAATTATACACAAATGTGGCAGCATGCAAGACTGGGTCATCAAGGTAACGAGGCCGCAATTTCATCAGGTTATTAGCAAGCTGGATTAGGTTTGCCTTAGAGTGGTCTCAAATGTTTTGTAGAAAGTCGGCTTTCACCCTCACAGTTGACCAGTGACATGCTAAGTGTAGGTGTTAAGCACAGGATGGGAATACTGGTGAGAACCAGATCCAATATGTTTAAACCTCTAGTTGGAATTTGAACCAGTTGGTCTAAGGAGCTAGCATTAAAGAAGGCCTGCAATTTTATGTATATTTATTTGAGATGGTGCAGGCTTCCCAGTTAATGAAGGGAAAGCTGAAGTGTCCTAATAGGACAGCCATGGGCTCAATAAGGAGGGATGTCAGTTTGTTTAGCTCATGGGCAGTAGATGACATGGAGAGGCTACAGCAGCTGGCTGGCTATAATACGGTATGGAGATCTATTTACAGGAAAAATGATGTGGAGAAGTTAAAGGCCAGTGTTGTGGCTTAAAAATCAGGAAGAGAGATTGTTTCTTACGAATACCGATATGCCTCCTCCAATAACACTGAACTCACATGCACGCTAAACACTAGATAGAGGAGCAGGTAGAAAACAGGGGTCTACTTTATGCACTTGAAACACGAAAAACCCGAATCCAAACAGTGCAACACAAAGAGCGAACCGCAAATACGAACGTACTAAAGTGCGAAATTTAAAACCTCGAACCGTCATAGTCGGCCAACCCACCACCCACAACACACTACCTACCCAAACACAATAAAAAAACACATACATACACTAACCAAAACCCTACTTCTAACCCTAAATTAAAGGACCAAAACCCTACTGCTAACCCTACACTATACCCCACATACACAACTATCTATGCACTATCCTTAACCCCTCCCTAACCCTAAGGTCCGTAACTACCGCACACTTACCCTATGGAGCTATACCCAAACAAACTAAATATTCCACACATATACACTTAACAAAACCCTACACTAAATCTTACATACATTACCTACACAAAACCTTACATACACTACCTACCTATGCACTTACCTTAACCCCTCCCTAACCCCAAGGTCCATAACTATTGCACACTTACCTTACGGAGCTATACCACAGATGGGTCAACTATGAGAATTTGATATTTCCACTTCTGTGGTTTCGTTCATTCAACGTATTCGCGGTTCATTCTTTACATGTCACGATATTTGGATTTGGGTTTTTCAGCATTTGAGAGTGTAAATTAGACCCAAAAACAGAAGTAGAGAGAGAGAGAGAGAGAGAAAAATAGACTCTAAAAAAGGAGATTAATAAAGAGAAAAGAACTTACAAATATAGCCCAGACTCGAGATAGCATCATATGCATCTAACAGTATGGAGTGGCAAACAAGATCTGGGGTAATTTCAGAGGAGCACCATGGGTAATACCTAGCTCGAGAGTTTTGGAAGGCACAAGCTGACATAAATGGCCAAATCTTGTCATAAAACCATGGCAATGAGAGTTCTGGCTTCATTCCTTTTTATGACTAGTTTAGATCAGACATTTTGTTAATGGACAGGTGGATGGCTTGAATACCAATCACTCGAGGCACTCCTTAAAATGGAGAACATCGACATCTGTGCAGTGACAAAGACCTGGTTCAAGGCTCC
Source organism: Protopterus annectens (assembly GCF_019279795.1). NCBI lineage: Eukaryota > Metazoa > Chordata > Ceratodontiformes > Protopteridae > Protopterus > Protopterus annectens. Next base: position 1,672,180,329 of record NC_056732.1, read on the forward strand.
AGAGAGCACCCCTGCATTACCAGGCTATAATTCATACCACACCTTTCAGCCACCTAACCTGGACCGAAGCACTAAAGGCGGAGGCATGTCCATATTCATTAAGGATATCCACACCTCCAGGCTAGTTGCTTAGCATAAAGTATCTGAGATTATCCAAATGCAACTAACTCAGGGCAAGACCGCAATGCAAATTGTAGCTTGCTACAGATACCCCACCATGCCCCAGGATTCCCACTCCTTACTTCTTGATACACTGGAAAACATTAAGGTACAACCTAACACCCTAATAATGGGCGATTTCAACTACCCCACCATTAAACTACTCATGTACCAACTCTTGTGCTCAACGTTTTCTGGAATTCAGAAATTCCAGTGCCTTGGATCAACTTATCCACACCCCCACCAGGGGCAGCAATATCCTAGACCTGGTCATTACCAGCATGCGCAACCGGTGTTCCACACCAGAGGTCAATTCCTCGTTGGTCAGATCCGACCACAAACCACCCCCCATTATGGAAACCATCGTAAAAAAATTCTCCAAAGCCAACTTCACGCTTCTTAAGACAGAAGTGGTAAACATCACGACACCCATGCTGACGGACAACAGAGATACGAGTGCTGAATCCTATCGACTGCACTTTATAAGCACTTACACGAGTGCATGGATCGTGCAATCCCTAACAGAACCAAGGTGCTATCCTCCAAAAAAAGGAAGCCAATCTGGTGGTCCCCTGCTATAAACAAACTCTAGAACAGAAGAAACAAACTGTTGCAAAAAATGAGTAAAATCCCATGATTGGAGGAACTCTGTGGTCAGCCTCAATAAGAATCTGATATCCCTCATAAAATCCTCCAAAGCTAGTTACAAAAACAAAATCGCCACTGATTCTAAAGACAACCAGAAAGCATTCTATAGTTATGTCAAGAATCTCAACGGCAACACTAAGATCTGCTCTGAGTTACAGCACAATGGCACTAAATATACAGAACGAACTGATATTGCCAACTGCCAGATAGGTTCAGTGTTAACTTTACCCCTCTCTCATCCCCTAAAGGGCCCATCTCTATACCGGAAGAATGCAAAGTACCTGTAATCACAGCTGCACAGATAAAAAAAAAAAAAAAAAAAAAAATACTCTCCAAAGCCAAGAACACAGCATCCATGGGACCTGACAACATCTCATGCTGCATTCTACATAAACTCCAGAATGAACTGGCACCCCACCTAAGTACCATGTTCAATCATAGCCTCACCTCAGGCTTTGTGCCCAATGAATGGCTCACAGCAATGGTTACCCCACTCCACAAAGGGGGAGCCACCACGGACCCAGGGAACTACCACCCCATAAGCCTGACAAGCCTGGTCTGCAAGGCTATGGAGCATATCATCATGGAACTTATAAAAAAAAATGACATTGGTAATCTCCAAACTCTAGACCCTACCCAGTTTGGGTTTGTAAAAGGCAGATCATGTCTCCTCAACCTGATAGACTTCTTTGAAGTGGTCACCAAACACGTAGATGAGGGTAAGGTGGTACACATAGCCTATCTAGATCTCGCCAAGGTTTTCAACACCATCCCCCACTCTGGAATTATAGACAAACTCACTAAACTAAGTATAAATCCATGCGTCACAAGATGGGTTGCCAACTGGCTCACTGACAGAACCCACACTGTGAAAGTAGCAAACTCTAAATCCAACTTCAGACCAGTGACAAGTGGAGTACCACAGGGTTCAGTCCCAGGTCCTCTCCTGTTTGGTATCTACTTCTCTGAAGTACAGGCTAACACAGAAGGTCTTTTGCTAACTAAGTTCACAAATGACTGCAAACTAGGAGCCATAATCAAAACTTCTAACGATGTGGACATTCTACAAAAGGACCTCACTGACACATATGCCTGGTGTCAAAGTCATGGCCTCAAGCTCAATGCCAAAAAGTGCACTGTCATCCCTTTTGGTAAAAACTCTGTACCCATGAACTACCACATAGGCAGTAGTCTACTTAACACTGAAAGTGTGATAAGAGACCTTGGGATACAGGTGGACAGTAGTCTCTCATTTGATAATCACATCGCCACAGTAGTCAGGAAATCCTTCTACGTGGCACACCTCATCACAAAAGGTTTCTCATCCAGGAAAAACGAGGTCATTGTTCCCCTCTACTCATCATTCATTAGACCCATTATAGAGTACATCGCCCCTTTTGGTATGTACCTCACAAGACATCTACAACTGGAAAGGCCACAGAAATACCTCACAAAGAGGATTACCGGCCTCAGATGCCCTACGCAGACTGTCTCAAAAAACTCCAGCTTTACTCTGTCGTATATCGCCTATTCAGAGGCGATCTCTGCCTAACATACAAAGCTATGTCAAACCCAAGAGCTGTTGGACATGCTCCATGTAAAGAAATCCCAATCCCTCCGAGCTACACGCTCTAGGGAACTTAACCTTGTCACCACAATAAACAGAACATGCTGGAGGGATAGATTCCTGTCCCAGAGACTTCCCATACTCTGGAACAAACTACCTCTCTATATCAAACAAAGCTCCTCATTAGCACTCTTCAAGAAAAATCTTGATGATTGGATGGGAGATAGAAAATTCACCCTGGGAATCACTTCTGTGGTTCTGCTTGACAGGGCCACAGGAAAATCATTTTCTTGGGTGGCAAAAGCCAGGGTACCGTTTGGCTAGGCTTATATAGGCCCTGTTTAGATGGTGCTAAATTGCAGGTGAGAAACAATTTCAACTGGTCTGTGGAACAGTGATTTTAAATGTGCTCTGCTTTACTTCTTCACAGAAGCACATTCCCAACGTAACCTTGGATGTAGGATGGTTACGTGTGCCTCATTTTTAGCTGTAATCTTTAGTTAGAAGGTACGAAGCTAGAAGCTGTAAAACTGTATTTCTTCACGTACACCTCTTGCGAGTCTGATGCATCCCAATATCTCTGGTTTTCTACGCAAAACAGGAACCATTTGAGATGGCATATTTTCAAATATTTCCCTGAGGTTGGAATACATAAACGTGCAATTTTTCTAAATGCTTGAATAGGGAGTCTATGAGGTCATGCCACCAGATTTTTCAGTGTACTTCTTATACAGATACCCTTTTATTATTTATAGATACAAATTTGTATATAGCTAACAGTCTTTTGTCAGGTCTCTACTTTGATCACCTGTACACAGTTTGCAGTTACTTATTTTTTTATGTTTACAAAATGCTCAACTGATATCTGTCCTTACTGTAACTCTAGACCAGGGATGTGCCTGGAAAGGCTTTTTGGACAGGTCACTTTACTCCGTTATCAAACGGATAAATATCTACACTAGACTGGAAAGTTATCCTATGAAGATAGAAAAGCAGGAGTTAAATCAGGAGGTAGACTCCAGTCCGAGTTTTATTTTTTTACATATTTTAAAAAAAATGCTGCATTTGTCTCATTTGCCTAAAAATGTGTAACCCCCCCTCCAATCTAGGTCACTGTGGATACTATCACAGTCTGTTTTCATTAATAGGTTATTTATTACATTGCAGTTTTCATTAGTGAAGTCTCAGAAGGATAATTTTCCTATTACTGAGTTTGAACTTATCCTGCACTAAGAGGATGATTTCATTATCCTTGTTAAATTACAGACTGCGTAACTATACATGCAGAGAAAATTAAACTCACATTTGACAATATATCTTGCATAACCAAAGAAATTCTGGAAACTGAGAGGACCAACCTTTCTGAAGATCTAGGGCCAAAAGCAGGGAATTTATTAACAAATACATAGGGCAGGCCTAAGGGCATCATTACGAGAAAAGACAGGAGTAGGGGAGATGGGCTTAACTTGCTGTCAAGCAGCACATCTAGGAGTAGGCAGACTTTGTAAAGTACAATCCCTGTACACCATCTAAACTGGCTCTGCCATAAATAGCCATTCACAGCTCATTGTTAAAGGCAGACCTGCATTTACTGGGATAGTCTGACCAGGTAAAAAAAAAATAGCCCCTTCCAGCAGAGACTCTGGGAGATATGCCCCATATAAAAATGGAAAATATTTTAAGCTTAAAATTTGCACTCCTGTTTTAATATTTGCCAAGTAAAAACTAATCAGCCAACTTAAACATGTTGTGCAGCAAGTTGGAAATAAATAAAAAACAGTTGCTTTCTTATTCTTTATTTATTTTTTGTTAACCTGGGTAGAGTGCGGATACAGGTGAATCATTTTCATGCTCTTCCCAAGGGTACATTAGATGTAACACATTACAAGCGTAACAAAGAAATCATTACATCATGCAGAATAGTGTACTGTTTGCTCAGAAAAAAAATGTTTGCAGAATAATTTAGCAGATGCAGTACAATAGCGGTAAAGTTTTAAAAAACAAAACAAAAAGGAAAGATATATGATGTGATGACTTCAAAACTGCAAAGGTGAGGGGATATGAAGAACTGGCTGTATACATTATGAAAGTCCCAACAAAATGGAGTTTATGGAGCAGTAGTTCAGAGACTAAAAAGAAAAAGGAGGGGCACAGATTTCAAGAGATGGCTACTTACACCAAGTACAAAGCTGGAAGAAGAAAGTGGGTGGGTATTGAGGACATGGGTCTGGTGTGGAATGTGTGTGGGAAGGGATTGGGCAGACGGAGGAAGTTTATATATATATATATATATATATATATATATATATATATATATATATATATATATATATATATATATATATATATATATATACATATAGCATCATACAAGAGACTGGCATTAGTGGCTGGTAGTGCTCAGGAGACATTTGGATGTGTTTTAAGTGATACATTGTGATTTGAAGTATTTACAGGGAGTTTGATTAAATAGGTTTTTTTTTAAACTTTGTCCTGAATGTCTGGAATTGTGAGGCAGACTGTATTATGTTGACAGGGAGCGACTTCAAGTTTCCGGTGTCGTCTTGGAGAAGCTGTTTTTGGTAGAGTGCAGTATATTTTTAGGAATGGTAAGGTTAAGCGATAGTTGTGACCTTGGTTTGTATGTGAAGTTGCACCTCGATAAGTCAGCTTGGAAAACAGTTTAGTTCTTCAAGTATGAACACATGAGTGATGTGAGGAGCAGGGTGCGTTTTCCGTTAATAGGTAGTCACTTAGCTTAAGACGTTATAGTGGTGCTCTTTGATGGGAGCAACTGTGATGAAAGAAAGAGAGGTAACAGAACTACATCAATGTAGTGAACAAGCTGGGAAAGATACAAGAAGAAAAAGAAACCATGAAAAGTAAAGTGGTAGTGAAAATATGATAAGTTGAAAGAACAAAAATGATGTACTAATTGTATATTCAGTTATCTGGTCCATGCTGGAGTGAAACAGTGGAGCAGAAAACAGGTTAGTGTGGAGGTCAGTATAAGCAAGTCCGTTTTGAGGTCAGAGGATATTTTAACACAGACTGGAACTTTTCAAAGTTTGATTCCATTCTAATGTTAAGAGTTCCATTTTCCAATGGAAACTGGAAGTAAGACACCTCCATGGAGATCTATTGAATTTTGTGCAACAAACAGATTTTGTTTTAAGACATGAGACCTCAGGAATGATTATATTTTTGCAACAGCTTATTCATAATGGGTCTGCTATTACATTTGTGAAGAAAGACGTAGATAAATTTAATTTGGGTTTTCTTTAGTGGGCCACAGTGATGGGTTTGACTACAGAGGCTTGAAGCAAATTTTGCCGTTTTATTGTATATTTGTTAAAATGTATGTAATTATATTTGCTGGATATTTGAACAATAAGGGCAGAAAGCGGGCAGAAACTAGGTAAAATTGGGCTGTTAGGACAGCACATACACTAAGGTAAGGCTTGGCCTTAAGTTTGGTGAGTTTCTTGATGATTTTAATGCTACAAAGTGGTGTGTTGGTCAGATTTTCACTTCTTGCCAATACTACCACCAGTTTAGTCAGTTACAGGTTCAACAGCGGTGTTACTTAGAGAAGTTCTGTTTGCCTTGTAGTTCACTGGTAGTAAGACATAAGAACGGATTCAAGTTTTTTTCTTCAGAAGTTAGTAACACTGGTGATTGAGTTAAATATTTTTCTATGATAAAACATTTCTCGAGTTTGTCACTGGAGTAGGTTAAAGGAGTTTGCAGAATAGATGAACATCAAGCCATTTGCATAATGGATAAGTGAGTCATGCTTGTTAGACCTGCACGTTACTGAATTATGTTAAAACAAAGTAGTTATAACATCAAGCCCTGAAGTACCCCCAATGCTTATAGGAGGAGGGGGAGAAGTGAAAGGTTTGCTATTGACACTGTCGCCTATGAACAAGATAGATTTGGGGCTACTAATAATAGTTGTATTCATATGTAATAATCTGGTTTATTTGTAGAGGGTGAGAAATACTGTCAAATGCCTGCAGAGTCAGAACAAGAGTTGCTACAAGCTGTCCATGGTCTATCTTTTGTACAATGCTAGGAAAAGTAAACAGCATGGTTTTAATGTAGCCTACTTGGAATCTGTATTGTGTTGCCAAGGGATGACTGTTCTTACTTGAGCATTATACAAGTTGTATATGCATGCACATTTCCATCATTTTGGAGGGTGTGAATGGTATAGCAATGGATTGGTAGATGGATACCTCAAGAACTATCCCCCCACATCACTTTGTGGACAGGGATAATGTAACATTGCTTCCTTAGCTGTGAAACGTGTGGTTCTTTAACATAATTTAGACAGATACAAGACAGGCACCTGAAAATGAGCCAATCACGAAACAAGTTGTTAGGAGATTAGGTGGTGGGTATCCATTGGTTAAAACTTTTTTCATGAGGTCTGTTTGCACAAACTTCAGGCTAAGAAGAGTAGGAAGATTTTACTTTATTAGGTTCAGGGGGAGAGGCATCACTTTGACTAAGATGAGGCGGTTAAGTTTTTTTTCATGAAATCTTCCTTGTGGGAGAGGGATGTATTACAGTTTGAAACATTCCAGAGTGGGCTGGCCTTTTGTTTTGATTTTTCTTTCTATATATTTTAAGAGAGAGATGATAGTGTTACAGAACTGTTTAGGATTCTGTTTTGGTGTGACCTAAAAGGGAGCACAGTAATGCTTTTTTTTTTTAAATAATTTTTAACCATTAGTTTTATTTGGTTATTTTTTTAAATATTTTTAACCATTAGTTTTATTTGGTTATTTTTTAAATAATTTTAAGCATTAGTTTTATTTGGTTTTTTTTTTTTTTAATAATTTTTAACCATTAGTTTTATTTGGTTATATAGGCTCCTATAGTACTGCAGAGACTAACTACTATTTATATTTTATCCAGGCTTTACACCTTGGTGACTTTTTTTTTTTTTGGGGGGGGGGGGGCATCAAAACAGCAAGAATACATCTTCATCCTTTTGTGACGTGGAGGAGGCAGAGAAAGTACAGTTGTGTACACCTACCATAAATGTAGATGTTCGAGTGTCTTCACTGTTGCAGTCATAACTGTAGGGTGCTCCTGCCGGCAGGCAGCCCGAGGTCGGCCAGAATCCCAAAGTCTGGGTCCGGCGTCGGCTGTATAAGCTAGTACCCTGACGTCAGTGCAGCTTTGGTACATAGCCCTCAGCCGACGCCATCTTCTCCAGCCTTTCTTGCCCTAGATGTCAGAAGTCCCCAACAAATCAAAAATGAATCCAACAAGGAAACACAAATACACCACAAAAAAGGAAAAGAGAGAAAAACAGAGGGGATAGGAGGGAGAAACCCCCACTGCAACAGTGAAGACACTCGAACATCTACATTTATGGTAGGTGTACACAACTGTACTATGTTCTTCGTGTTTCACTGTTGCAGTCATAACTGTAGGGTGGAATCCCAAAGCAGTGTAAAAGGGGGAGGAGGCTTTAGATAGAAGAAGGGGAGGCAAGAATACCCTGCAAGACAGCAGAGGCAAAGCCTGCCCTGGACTTAGAAAACAGGGGAGATTGTAGTGCTTGGAAAAAGTATGCACAGAACTCCAAGTGGCAGCTTCAAGATATCCTTGGTAGGGACTCCTCTGAGGAAAGCTGTAGAAGTGGCAGCTGCTCTAGTAGAATGACTTCTAATGGTACCTGGAAACTGTTTCCCATGATGAGTGTAACAAAATCTGATTCCATAAGCAATCCATTTGGAAATAGTTTGTTTAGAAATAGGTTTTCCAAGAGAACTGGAGGCAAAAGAAACAAACAATTGATTAGACTTTCTGAACTCTTTAGTCTTGTCCAGGTAAAATCGTAACTGTCTGTGCACATCTAATGAATGCAAAATCCTTTCCCCTTTATTTTGAGGATTTGGAAAGAAAGTAGGAAGGTGAATTGTCTGATTTAAAGCCACTTTCGAAATCACCTTAGGCATGAAAGTAGGATTGGTCCTCAAGGATACTCTGTCCTGATGGAAAATAAGGTATGGTTCCACAGCCATGAGAGCTTGCAACTCTGAGACCCTTCTGGCAGAGGTCAAAGCTAATAAAAGAACAGTCTTCCAGGATAAAAACTTAATATCTGAAGATGCAGCAGGCTCAAAAGGAGGCAAAGTAAGTTTTTCTAAAACATAATTAAGATCCCAGGCAGGGACAGGAGGGGTCCTGGGAGGCCGCAAAATTTAGCCCCTCTCAAGAGTTGCATCACCAAAGGATGAGAAAAAACAGGAGGATCAGAACTGAAATGCGCAGAGATAGCAGAAGCATGAATCTTAATGGAAGAAAAGGAAAGTCCTTTAGATAAAAGTTCCGAAAGGTAAAGCAAAATAGAAGAGAGATCAGGTACCTGAGGATCCGAGCCTCGGTCCTGCATCCAAATACAAAACCTCTTCCATTTAGAGGCATAGGATTTCCTAGTGCTAGGCCGTCTAGCTTCCAAAAGAACATCAAAACTTGTTTGGGAAGACTAGAGGAAATCAAATTCCTTTGAAGAGCCAAGCTGCCAGGCAAAGGGTCTTGAGGTTGGAATGTAGTAACTGACCCTGATGCTGGGACAAAAGCGAAGGATTCAGTGGGAGAATCCAAGGAGGCCCCAAGAACAGGAGCTTTAAAGTTGGATACCAAAACTGTCGAGGTCAATTTGGAGCAATCAAGATGAGGAACTTGGGCTTGTCCTGTTTTATCTTCAGTAATACCCGAGGTAGTAGAGGAAGAGGAGGGAAGGCATACGCTGAAAGGCTTCTCCAGCTGAAGGACAGGGCATCCACTCTCCAAGCTGTTTTGTGGAAGGACCTGTTGCAAAAGCGAGGCAGCTGATGATTGAGATGGGATGCAAACAGATCTATCTGGGGACATCCCCAAACTGCAGTAATCCTGTTGAATAAGTTGGTGTCTAGCATCCATTCGTGAGGATCTGAAATGTTTCTGCTCAGGCTGTCTGCTAAGAGATTCTGTTTCCCTGGAATGAATTGAGCCTGGAGATGTAGATTCAAATTTAGAGCTGTGTCCCATAAAGCCATAGCTAGTCTGCAAAGGGGGTATGAATGAGAACCCCCCTGCTTGTTGATGTACCACATGACCGTGGTGTTGTCTGTGCGAATTAGCAGAGGCCCTGGTTGTAAAAAGTTCTTGAAGGCTAGAAGGGCATTTTGAACTGCCAACATTTCCTTCAGATTGATGTGCCAGTGAAGATGGTCCTTTGTCCAGGTTCCCTGCTGGCAATTGTCCAGAAAGTGTGCTCCCCAAGCATAATCCGAGGCGTCCGTGGTTAGGATTTGAGTAGGTTGAGGAAGACGAAAAGGTTTTCCTTCATTTAAAGTGCATGCCCTGGACCACCAGAGGAACTCCCTCTGAAGGCAGGGGATCAGAGGAATCAGAATATCCAGATCGTGGTAATGCTGTGACCATACACTTTTCAGATACCATTGAAGCTTTCTCATGTGAAGCCTTGCGTTTGGAATCAACAGAATGCAGGAAGCCATGTAGCCCAGAGCCTGCAGGAATTTCCTTGCAGTGAGCTGAGATAGAGTTGCTAAGGTGTTGAAAGTAGAAGCCAGCTGAGTTTGTTTTTCTGGAGTGAGGAAGGCCCTTTGTAAGGTTGTATTTAAGAGGGCTCCCAAGAATACCATTTGTTGAGAAGGGATCAAATGTGACTTTTTTATGTTCACTGAGAATCCCAGTAGGAGGAGAAGGCGTTGAACAAAGTCCAGATGTTGAAGCAGAAGATCTTTGCTGTCTGCCTGAATAAGGCAGTCGTCCAAATAGGGGTAAATCTGGATCCCCTGAAGTCTGCAGTAAGCCACTACTGGTGCCAGGCACTTGGTGAAGACTCTGGGCGCAGTAGATAAACCAAAGGGCAGAACAGAGAATTGAAAGTGCCTCGAACCTGCCTTGAACCTGAGGAATTTCCTGCGTTCTTGCCTGATGGGAATATGTAAATAGGCTTCCTTTAAGTCCAATGTCACCATCCAGGCATCCTGAGATAGCATTGGAATTAGTTGCTGCAGAGTAAGCATCTTGAATTTTGGAATTTCCAAAAAGGTGTTTAACACAGAAAGGTCCAGAATAGGTCTCCATGAGTTTTGTTTTCTGGGAACCAGAAACAGTCTTGAATAAAACCTTTTCCCATCTCGAGAGTGGAACAGGCTCTATGGCTCTCATGGCCAGAAGAGCATCCACTTGAGTTAAGGCCTCTGACCATTGATGTTTTGGCAGATCTGGCCAACCGTGAGCCCTTGGCAAAGTGTGAAAGTGGAATTTGTAACCTTTTAAAATCACGTCCAATACCCATCTGTCCTGGGTAATATGAGTCCAATTTCTGTAAAAAAAGAGACAGTTTTCCTCGAGAGGGCATCCAGGTGAAGGGTCCTGAAGCCCAACCGAGAGAGTCATTGAGTTTGCTTTCTTTGAGATTGGGATCTGTCTTCTCCCCTTCTAGGTGAAGAAGCAGTCCATTGTCTAGATCTGTAAGAGGCCTGGCCTTGACCACGACCTCTGGAGCGCCTATATCTTCCCTTTGAGGCCTGTCAGGCGTGGGAAAGGACCAATTTTAGAGGGCCAATTCCTGGAAAATCTAGGAGGCTGAACTTGCAAAAATCTTTTACAGTCTGCATAGACTTTGCCTTTTCTTCCATCTTTTAATAACTTCCTCAGCCTTGGATCCAAAAGAACATCATGTTGAACAGGGGCATCTAATAACTTAGCCTTAACCTGTTCAGGTAAACTTTGTTCACGAAGCCAGGCATGTCTCCTAATAACAGTACCAGAGGCTGCAGCCCTGCAAGAAGCATCCAAAGCATCAAAACCACAATGTAAACTATGCTTGTTCACTTGTTCAGCAGCATGCAAAACATCCTGAAGTTCCTTATCCTCTGCACAAGCAGGAAGGGAAGCAAGCTTTTGCTTTAAAACAGACAAAAGAAATTGCTGATATTTAAACATATGAAACTGGCAATTTAAAGCCCTTACAGACAGGGTAGCAGAAGTATATACCTTTTTTCCCCACCTGTCTAAAGCACGAGAATCCTTCTCAGAGGGAATAGGATTTTTAGAAGTAGCAACCTTAGCAGCCTTAGAGCCCTGAGAAATAGTTTCAGGATCCAGAAGGGTTTTAAATAAAAATAAATGAGAGTCAGGAACCCTATAAAATCTATCAGGCTTAGAAGGAGCAGGAGGCATGGAATCAGGATTCAAATTAGCCTCAGAAAAAGCATCATCTACAATGTCCAAAACAGGAGGGATAGCTAAAGGCCTATGCTGAGGAAGAAGAAGAAATTCTCTAAGCCTCTTCTTGGAAGCAGAATACTCCTGTCCTTCCCAATGAAAATGTTCCCTCATCTCATGCAAGGTTTCCCCAAAAGAAAAATCCTCAGGCGGGGAGGCCGAGGGTAAAGAGTCCTCAGCATCCGAGTCCTCATAAGGAGGAAAGGAATAGTCCTGATCTGAGGAAGAAACAGAAGATACAGAAGCCTGGTCAGAGGAATCCAGAGTAACATCCTGTCGAGGCCTTTTCTCAGGAGGGTGAGAACCCTAATCATTGTAAGCAAATCTTCAGCCATCCTCAATAATTGCTTTTGTGTCCTGGGAGTGGATTCAGAAGCAGCTTGAGCTGGAACTTTAGACTTAACAGGAGTCTTTGTCTTTGCCTTTGCCTTTGAAATAGTGATGTGAGTAGGCCTGAAAACCCCCTCAGAAGCCGGTACCTGCACAGCGGTTCCGGACCCATCTGAAGGAGCGACGTCCGAAGGTCCTGCAGCAGTTAAAATAGTGGGCCTTTATGGCTCCCCATGGGAGTCCGTATCGGTCATCGGTTCAGAAGTGGCAGACGACAGGGGCTGCAAAAGCGCCTCACTGACGACAGCCGAACCGGACGCTGGCTCCAGCTGCAACGAGTCCTGTTTGGACCTCGGAGGCCTGTCTTTGTCTTTGCGCTTCTTTTGAACTCCGGTAGTGTCCGACGACATTCTATAATTGAAGCGTCTGCCAAAATAATTTAAAGCCCAATCGTACCTGCGCTTGATAGTACGAGAGTTGAACCTGGCACAGAACCGACAACAAGAAACGTCGTGGTCAGGGCCTAAGCAAGGTAGACAGTAAGAGTGGAAATCTTCATGAGGTATTTGTTTCCCACACGCTATACAATTATTAACTTTTTCTGACATCGGAGGAACAAGAAAAAGATTCCCCAATGGGGTACTTAGCTTTGAGAAGAGAAGTAAGAACTTCGGACCGACAACAACCAAATACGCTGTTCGAAAATCGCCAACCAACGACTTGCGAGCTGCTTTCCACCGCACGGCAAGAAAGACTGGAGAAGATGGCGTCGGCTGAGGGCTATGTACCAAAGCGTATTGACGTCAGGGTACTAGCTTATACAGCCGACGCCGGACCCAGACTTTGGGATTCTGGCCGACCTCGGGCTGCCTGCCGGCAGGAGCACCCTACAGTTATGACTGCAACAGTGAAACACGAAGAACATCTGAGAACACTTGAAAAGGCATCATTAAAAAGTTACAGCAGTGTCATGTGGAAAACATGTTACGGGTTTCCTTTTGTGAGTAGCCAAACAGAAATGTCTTTATGGAAGCTTTGCTGGCCTTTTATCTACATAAAATTTGTTTAAAACAGCAAAACCTGGGTGATGATCACCCAAGGTGGCAAGCAAAATGTACAAGTTTGGGGGTCTGAGGTTAATAAAATTCAGTATGCTTTGTCTATATGTCACTATCAATCCTACTGGGAAGAGTTATAAACAAAGTTTAACCATAAAGATTAACACTTGGGGATGCTAACTGGACTGTGTTTCTGGTCCAGTTTACATTGATATCACCAAGACTAACAGTCTATTTTAAGTTTGAAGCAAGCCAGGAAAGTACAACTTGTAGAAAGTGGATATTGGTTAAACCTGTGCTGGACAAATGTAGACAGCGATGATATGTACTATTTCGTGAACTTTTTTTTAGGGTGGTAATTATTTCTGCCTTGTTAAAGGTAGGTACTGTACTGTAAAGATGTCCTACTTAAGTGGAGGATACTGGAGTAGATTACTGCTAAAACCTCCTGCCTGTCTGTTAAGGAGGTCTGTATCTATTGTACTTAGCTGACCTCCTGACTGTGCATTGAGGAGGTCTGTATCTATTGTACTTAGCTGACCTCCTGACTGTGCATTGAGGAGGTCGGTATCTATTGTACTTAGCTGACCTCCTGACTGTGCATTGAGGAGGTCGGTATCTATTGTACTTAGCTGCAGGCATGGAGGCATAAATGCGTCATTTTCAACAAACAGTTTTAGCCAGGTTTCAGCTGAGATAAGGATATCTGGCTTATAAACTAACCAGGAGTGAGTGTGGTTCTGAAGTTTGTTACAAATGCAATGTACCCCCCCCCCCGCACCATCTCACACATATATGTAACCCTACGCTACACATTAGTTTACTCAACAGTTCCCCTAAAAGTATCACTAATAAAACAAACATTAGGGACGGCGCAGTGGTGCAGCAGAAGCAACAGGTTTTCCAGTTTGATTCTCGGCTGGGGTGCCTTCTCTGCAGTCTGCATGTCCTCCCTGTGTTTGTGTGAGTTTCCTCCAGGTACTCCGGTTTCCTCCCACGTTACAAAGACATGCATCTGGACCATTTCTCTCCAGGCTGCCGCTGAAAACTGGCTTAGTTCTAAGTCGGACTTTTCTGGTAAACAAATGTTAAATTTAAAAAAAAAAACACATACACACACACCAATACATAACCACCACAAAACATTTCCACTTACCAGCAAACAAGAAATTACAAACACGGCCTCAATGCTGAAACGTTTGGATATACTGAAAGTCCACCACTCTATAAGAAGTGCATTTGACAACTGTGACAACTTCCAATACCAGAAATGGTGGTCGACAACCATTCAACAGTATGCACAGTAGTCATACATAAATATGGTATGTGTGCATATACGTACATTTTATATGTATGTACTACACACACTATTTAAAAGATTTAATAGACACACACATATAATACATGTGCCTGTATCATAATCATCCTGAACCCCTTTTTCTCAATTTTCTACATGGGGTCAGGGTGGCGTGTCAACTGTCACCATCTTTCATATACACTGAGCACGGATTGTTATATACACACTATTTAGAACATTCTGCACAGTTTTGATGGACACAACATGTCACAACTACCCTTTCCCAGCACAAAACCATGGTTTTTCAATCATTAAAATTGGTAGTCAGTTCTTGACATCCCATCACCAGTTGTAAGGGCACTGTATGCTTTCCAAATGAAAGCCTTCAACATATCCGTTTTATTTTACTCCTCCACAATGTGCCGTTTTACTCCATCTTTGGGGCTCTAGTAATCAATCAGATTTAACCTTAGCCTTCACTTATTTCACACCTCAAAGATATCACTTTATACAAAATGATATAACAAGACTGTCAAACTTTTATATCGCCCAATGTCAACCTGTTTGTCAGACTCTACCTATCATATCTCTCAATTGTCCAGATTTTTGTCTCTACATTTCTGTCTGTTCTTCATAAAGTTTTTTTTTTTTTTGGTAAAACACTGCAATGATCTAAAGAACGAAATTAGTAAATGTCATACATTTGAGTTTTAGACTTCATATCCTTTAGAAAATATATGTTAAAACATACCTCTTATTCTAGTAACTAAGAGCAGCAATATTTAAAATATGTCCTTAATTTTGGGCCATTGTACCTCCATTACTTCAGGCTTTGTCTAAATTTCTTGGGCCAAGAGGTTGAGGTATACTACCTATGATTTTTGCACAATTCTTAACATTCACCAACCTGACTCCATGAATTCTAATTTGGTTTCAGGAGCTATTACAAGGCTAAGAAAGGAACCACAGGTATCCTTACACTTACAAGGAACAGACAACTGCAATATGATGGGTCCTGATCAAATGTGGAGATGAGCAAACAAAATATTGAGCTGGGAAAGTCGACAACCCAGACCCTCAAAAAGAAAAGGACCTTTACTGTTAGGGATGATGGTACATTGGGGATCTGAGTTGTTACTCCTTTCTCAAAATTGGTATATATAATCAGCATGGGGTATGGGGACTGCATGAGGGCTTGCCACATCACAAAAGGAAGCTGTTGTAAGACTTCCATTTCTTTCAAACTTCTGGGTTTTCAACTTTCTTGGCTCAATATTTTGCAGTTCACTCATCTGAGCATTGAAACATGATATATATCCGCTACATGACCTGCACTTTTACCTAGAAGCAATGGCTGGATCATAAAGGCCCATCACTAGGAAGAAAGATTTGACCTTAGGTGACATAAGGCAGTATGCACTGCTTTGACAAATGTAGCACAAAAACATTTAGCAGCAACTTTTTTTGTTTCGTACGAAACTTACAACCAGTTTTCCTCAAAACATATATACTTATTGACTACTGACAGGTTATTTAAAAGGACAAAGCCATAGCTGTTTGATTCTCCTGTTATTCTGTCTCTAATGGGTTGCTCTACGTTAGTTGCTGCCTTAACTTTCTCACGATGGGAGAGAAGATGGAAATTACCAAAAGGTCAAAAACAGTTAGACACAAAGGCAGCAGCCCCACCTGTACAGGATTATGAGCTCAAGGAAAATTTAAAAATTATACACACAATGCAAAACACACCTTTGTAAGACTAAGAAGCTAGTAAAAGGTTATGATTCACACACAATGAGCACCAGAGTTTCTACCATAGTCCCAAGTGTTCAGATAGTCAGTATTACACTGAACACTAGTTATTTCTGGGCTCAGCAATCTTCAAAAATACAATTTTTGTACACAATTACTTAACTTAAATCTATTGCTGGGCCCTCAAGTTTTGATGAAAGGAGTGAACACTATAAAAATGCTGAGTAGGCTACAGTGATCTCAAATACGTGTCTAATTCTGTAGGCTCAAAACGAAATGGAAAAAAAATATTTAACAGCAAAACTATTTTGTGTTTTTTTAAGAAACTTCTTGCAGTTGTGCCCTCCAAAGAGGACTGTTACAAGGAGTTAACAGTTCTCCAAATGCATTCATTAGCTTAAGACTGCCTCCTCCAGTCTTCTACTCAACAAGAACAAATGCCCAATGGCCATTACATTATTATTGGAGACAACAGTTAAAAAGACCGGCCTGTTAATGGAGAAGCAGGACATCTGGACAAGTCATTAATGACAAGCGTTTAAAACTAAGTTTCATTCACCAAACTCTGGACTGGAAGTGTGTGAAGTCATGAAATGGAAGAATGTCAACTCTCCACCTGTAAAAGGAGGATTTGGCATGGCTCACTAAGTGAACCCTGTGCTGAAGGCTGGGCGAAAGAAGCTGCAAGATATTTAGCAGCCGACATACTGAGAAGCAATATATTTATTGACAGATCAATGTGGTACAAGATGGTACGGTGTTACTGTCCTACAGTGAGACAATTAGACACACAACTTCAAAGGGAGAAATTCAAGTATCTGAAATGTCACCTTGGTCACAAATTGGAATATGAAGTTGGTACCTCTGTACATTAACTGGAAGGGGGTGCTCAGGACCAACACTAACCATTGTGCTTCACCTGGTAACTTAAAAACACTAGACCATATTACAAACGACACAAATAAGTAACCTCCTTGCTGCTCACCACCAGGCAAGCTGTGTACATTCCATAAAATTAAAGCTTAAAATAACGTACTTCGAATTTAACAATTTACACTCAGACTAAGCTCCATTCTCTGTAATGTCATTTGTCGAAGGAGATATCTGCCACTTATAATCACCTGCAGACTCAACAGGTATACAAAGCCATGCTTATAACTGTGGAATACTGATGACTAGGTATACTCTGAGGACTATAACTGTATACACAGTGTGAAATACATAATGACCAACATTCCTAATCACCCTCCAGCAAGGCTGCAGACCAGGACACATGGTGAATCCCAAAGGCCCAACACAAGTGGTACCAAGTAACATGGGGCTTAAATATTCAAGGAGGATAAATGCAGCTATTCATCAGACAAAAAGAAAATGCATAGAAATATCCGGTACTACAGATTTTGGGAACAAGTTTTGTCACAAGTGTCACAATTTCCCAAATCCCACAGTAACACATATTTAAATTAATATATGCCAGGCTCAGTGCCATACAAATGATACTTAACTTACATATGTATGTATGTATTTATTTGGGGGTTGTACTTCCGTTTTCTGTGGTAGTGGTGCTGCGGTAGCATTGTCACCTCACAGTAAGACGTTGTCCTGTTCAAATCCCAGTTAGAGCATCTTCTGTGTGGAGACATGCGTGAATGGGCATGCCTTCGTTGAAGGTTGTGCACCAGGGCTGGCAACTCGGCACGTAAAAATCCACTGCCAATCATTAGCGGACCGGAGTTCCGCTGTGGCGACTCCTAACTGGGAAAAGCTGAAAGACACAACAACTTCCATTTACACTGGGTGCAATTTTAGACTTTTTCCAGACAACTGTAGCAGTACTGTTTTTTTTCCTGAATGGCGGTTAAACAAGGTTAAACTATTCGGGCTACCTAAATTCCACTCTTCAAATTTTCCCTTATAACTACCTTCCTCGAACTGTACTGCTGATCTAACCAGCGTATCCTATAACTAAAAAGTTCATCTCTACTTGATTCTCAAGTAGACTATTCTCTATCTGTAAAGCCTAGCACTTGCTCCTACAGTACTTGCACCTTGATAAAGCACTTTTATTATAGACAGTACCCCACCAGCCTAGAACCCACATCCCTCGGAGTCTTTTGTAAGTTTTTTTTATCTATTACTTTTAGCATGTCAAGGGATCAGTTGCTAGTGTCCTCTCCTGCTCAACTGGTGAACCTGGGAATACTGAGGCAATGTTACAATTGCCTCATGTACACAGACAATCCTCTCCTTCTCCCACAAAACACAAATACATGCGAGAGATGCAACTATACGGCCACACTGGAGGCTGAGCTCTCTCAACATAGGACTGGCAAGACCAGACAGGAGGAGAAGGTAACCACACACACTACATACCCAGTCACACATAGTACCATCACCACTTCAAATCATACACATAATCACACAAAGACATACTCGGAGGCTCTGATCAAAAATCTACCAAAACAGCAGGGGCCACCAAAGCAGACACCCAAACAACTGCCACCTCAGGACCAAACACATGCAACACATAGACCACACAGTCAGAGTGTCAAACAGTCACAGCCCTTAAGGCCAAACACAATGCCAGACACACTCGTCATTGGTGACTCCATAGTCAGACACACTGACGTCCCGCTCACCAGACTGAGTAAGGAGAAGGTCACAGTAAGCTGCCTGTCGGGCGCTAGAATCCGCCACATAACGCAAGCACTCAGGTCTCTCAACAGCAGGTACAAGTGCGACTCAGTCATTGTCCACGCTGGTGTCAACGACCTGAGGCGCACCTCCTTGGACTACATGAAAGAGACATTGAGGAGCTCTCTGATTATGTAGCCCAAGCAGGTATGACCCTGACCTTGAGCAGTATCCTACCTTCACCTAGAATGATGCCACAATACAGTGATAAGATGATCAGCTTTAATAATTGGCTTAAATTCTGGTGTCATTCAAAGGGGATCCAATGTCTGTCTGCCTGGGTTGATAAGCTGGACAAGCCACGCTGCTTAAGGGACGGCTTGCACCTGTCACCCTGGGATTCCGGATATTGGCAAAGGCTCTTGCCACCCCCATAGTGCCTTTTTAGGCAAGGCTCAAATTCTAAACCTACCACCCTAGAACACAAAAAAGAAAAAAACTAAGGGTAATGCTGCTCAATGCCAGAAGTCTCAATCTCAAGATGCACCTCGAGGCCCTTCTCAGTATGGAGAACATCGATGTCTGTGCTGTGACAGAAACCTGGTTCAAGGCTCCTGAGAGCACCCCAGCACTATCAGGTTTCACCTCATATCATGCGTTCCGGCCCCAAAATCCGGACAACACCAAAAGGAGGGGGTGTCCATATTCATAAGGACACCCACACCTCAAGGTTGGTGGCAACGACGATGCATCGGAGACCATCCAGGTGCAATTAACCATAGGCAAGACTGCTCTGCAATTTGTAGCATGTTACAGGCCACCCTCTCAAACTCAGGAACCTCACATGGCCTTCCTGAAAACACTGGAGGGATAAATGTATCTCCAAACACCATCATACTAGGTGACTTCAACTACCCTAATATAGACTGGGAACACTACTCAAGCCCAAACTCTCTAGCCCAAAGGTTCCTGGAGTTCATAAACTCAAATGCCATGGAACAACTAGTCACCATCCCCACAAGAGGAGAAAACATACTTGATCTCATCATCACAAACATGGGATCACAATGTTCAACACCGAAGTATACCCCTCACTGGTGAGATCAGATCATAAACTAATCTCGCTGGAGGCCCTCATCCCGCCCCACCTGAAATAAAAAGACCACAGTGAAAAACTTCTCAAAAGCCGACTTCACACTTCTAAAAACTAGTGTGGTCTCCTTTAAGGCCCCTGAGCCAGTGGTAAACATTACTCAAACCGCTGAATCACTTACAAATGCCTTCTACCAGCACCTACAGGACTGCATGGATCAGGAAATCCCAAACAAAACTAAGACTCTTTGTACCAAAGGCAAGCGTCCAGTCTGGTGGACCCCAGCCATAAACAAGCTCTACAACAAAGGAGGAAGCTACTACAAGATAGAGCAAAATCCTTGAAAGGTAAGACACCTTTGATCATTATAAGTAAAAAACTAAGAGCTCTCATAAAATCATCCAAGGCTAATTTTGAGAGAAAAATCGCCAAGGACACAAAAGACAATCATAAGGCCTTCTTTAGCTATGTTAGAAACCTAGGAGGAAACTCCCAGACATGCTCAGAATTAGTTCAAAATGATGTGACGATTACTGAACCTACACACATTGCCAACATACTGGCTGACAAGTTCAGTGCAAACTTCTCCCCCCCAAAAGGAGAGATATCTATACCAGAGGATTGTAGCCCCCCAAACATCTCCAACGCCCAGGTGAGAACTGCTCTCTCCAAGGTAAAAAACACAGCATCCATGGGACCGGATGATGTCCCCGGCTGTGTGCTCCACGAACTCAATGAGGAATTAAACCCGCAGTTAGGACAGCTGTTTAATCTTAGCATCACCTCAGGATACGTGCCCAAAGAGTGGCGCACGGCGACTGTGGTCCCACTTCACAAGGGCGGTGCCTCCACCGACCCTGGAAATTACCGTCCCATTAGCTTGACAAGCCTTATCTGCAAAGCCATGGAGAGGATCATAATGGAACTCATAAATAAAGACATAGGGAACTTGCAGACTTTGGATCCAACCCAGTTTGGCTTTGTCAAAGGCAGATCATGCCTTTTAAACTTGGTTGACTTTTTCGAAACAGTCACCGAGGCCATTGATGAGGGAAAGGCAGTCCATACAGCATACCTCAACCTGGCAAAGGCCTTCGACACAATACCCCACTCAGGTATCATCGAAAAACTCATCAGCTTGAATGTAAACCCATACATCACAAGATGGGTTGCAAACTGGCTAAGTGACAGAACCCACAGGGTCAGAGTTGCTGGAGCCATGTCAGACTCAAAGCCTGTCACAAGTGGTGTCCCACAGGGCTCAGTCCTGGGTCCACTCTTGTTCAGCATCTACTTTTCTGAAGTACAAGCAAACACAGGAGGGTTATGGCTGACAAAGTTTGCAGATGACTGCAAAATGGGCGCCATAGTCGAAAACACTTCTGACACAGATATCCTTCAGAAGGGCCTCACAGAAATGGATAACTGGTGCCAGAGCCATGGCCTAAAGTTAAACGCCAAGAAATGCATAGTCATACCCTTCGGGAAAAACAAGGTTACCCCTAGCTACCATATAGGAGGTCATCGTCCCCCTGTACTCATCACTCATTAGACCTATGATTGAGTACAATGCCCCATTCGGAATGTATCTGACCAGACACCTGCAGCAGCTGGAAAGACCCCAAAAGTTTCTCACCAAAAGGATAAAGGGTCTCAAAAATATGTCTTATGCTGCCCGACTAAAAGAACTCCAGCTCTATTCAGTCTCATACCGCTTGCTCAGAGGTGACCTATGCCTGACATATAAGGCCATGTCAAACCCTGATTTGATGAATATGCTTCACCTCAAAAAATCTAGATCCCTCAGAACCACAAGGGCAGGAGACTTAAACCTTGACACGGTTATTAATAGGACGTGCTGGAGGGACAGATTCATCACCCAAAGACTCCCTATGCTGTGGACCAAAATCCCGGTACATGTGAGGCAGAGCACCTCGCTGGCCTTGTTCAAGAGGAATCTTGACCAATGGATGGGAGATCGCAGATATACCCCAGGGATTACTTCAGTGTCACTGCTTGACAGAGGCACAGCAAAATAATAGGCATAGTTTTTTTTCAAACTAAAGGGGTGGCGAAAGCCACATAACTATGGGCTAGGCTTAAAAATGCCCTTGGGCAGATAGCCTAGTACGAACCTATAAACCTATGAACCTATGAAAAAGGTGTGGTGATATCAGGTTACCTTAGGTCAAGTTTGCCTTTCAGTCTTCAGTGTAAATGCATTAGATGATGTTTTTATGAACACTCAACCTCTATGTTTCATTTTTATATTTAATGGTAAAGAAAATTCACTACTGCAAAAAAGGAAATGATCTGTAATATTAGAGCATTGTTTTGTTTAACTTTTTTTCCATTCTGAGAGTTTTTTTGATTTCTTAATTATTTTTCTTCGCTTTTCTTACTGAAATATTTGTTTTGAGTTTGATTTAGGTGGTGTGAGCTATGCTAGTTGGTTAGTAATGTACATTTTGAATTGCACTTCAATCTGTATTACTGTACTGTGTTCCCTATAGTAGGGAACAGGACAAAATTAACACTTTTTATGCAGTATTAGTTTGTATTTTTGTTTGTGGACAGATTTAGGGGGATGCATAAAAGCTACCACTGAGTTTACACTTTGAGTAACCTTTCTGAATGAAATGAAGGAGGGGGTTGGCATAAAGGTTAAGCTTTTCGCCCGGACACAAGATGCAAGTCTTGATTTTCACCTTTCAAAGGAAATTGGCTAGGCTT
>NC_056732.1:1672205363-1672297863 GCF_019279795.1 Protopterus annectens
AAGTGGTCCACTACTTTTCTTTTTGAAATAATGAACTTTCGACAAAGAAAAGTAGACCCATATATATATATATATATATATATATATAGATATATATATATATATATATATATATATATATATATATATATATAGAGAGAGAGAGAGAGAGAGAAATATACATTTATATTTTATTTTATACACACGCTATAAAAATGGATTTTTCATCAGATGTGTGTTCAACTTCCACCCCCCATGAGGCCACATACTTATCTGTATATACAATACATTTTATAGACCTTCGTAAGCAGCATGCAGACACAGGTAAAAGTTGATACTCCTAGACTAATACACTGTTGCTTCCTTAGAATGGTGAGAAATACACCTAGCGATCCATCCTGAATAGCTGCTTATGTTCTACACCCTCTGACTTCCAGCTGAAGTACATACAGTACCTTGGTGTCTCTGCTCTGTAGCCAGACATTGAACAGAACATCATATGCGGCATATATCTCATTAGAGAAAGTGTCCCGCCTCACTGTCGGATCAGGGGCATTCTCTAGATTTGCTAGGTATTCCAGGATGCTCTCACTGAAGTGGAGAAGGGCTGCAGTGGAAATAAAGAGAAACAAAAACAAAATCAATAAACAACTATTTTACAAAATTCATATACAAGGTTCAGACTAACAGATGTAACACCACAGGCACCTCAACTGGATCATAAAAAAACAATTTTATTCTAATCCATTAAAAACGGACTAGTGCTTCAGCTACATACCTTCAAATGGTCTCATAATAAAATCCCACAATTTCCTTATATACCCACAAACATCCCAAGTAACCAATCAAACACAATTAACCAAACAAAAGGAAAGGACAACAACAGATTAAGGTTAGAATTCATAACCAACTGAATTCACAAATAAAAAATACTCTAAATACATCTAAAATTGTAATATAAACACTTTATAATAAGCTTGTTACTAAGACCCTTTGGATGAAGATTTGAACATGCACATATGGGCCAGATTCAATAACGCCTACACTAAGTGTACAACATATGTATTCAATAAAATTCTTATCACATTTTCTGTGCTTTCTAGTCACTCTGAAGATTACACTAAGTGCACATGTAGTCTACACTTGTGGTAATCTTTATGAATCCCTGTCAATATTTAAAACTGCAAGAATATCAGTAAGAAAACTAAAATTAGGAGGAAGAAGGTGTGTGTTATGTCTGTGTTGTCTGTTCACTCACAACAGTGTGCAGCACGCAAGTGTAGGCTTTGCTGAATCTGGCCCCAAGCATCCTTTAACAGACTACGAACATGCAAAAAAAAATTAAGATTGGAACAAATGTATATAAATAACTTCAGCAAATTTGACTTCTAGCTATGCAAATTATAAAAATGAACAATTGGATTTCAATCCTGGATACTCTCTTTCTGACCAAACACACCATCATAGGTGTAAGATTAGGCTAGTGACCATTAGGCCCCTTATAAGCCTAGCCATGCAACCCAAATGTGACTCACAAATTTGATTTATGTAGGGAGTTATTTATCGACTGCCTCTATCCATCAGAGACATAGGTGCCAGACCAGGGGTGAATTAACGATTACTCATCCACTGGTCCAAGTTGCACTTAAATAAGGACAGGGAGGAACTCTGCTTAAAATGGATGGGAAGCCTGTTCCAAAAATGGGAATTTTCTCAGTAACTTATCTGTCACTCCAACATGTCTTACTTGGGTCACAATTAAGATTTAGGTAGTTTTGATGTCGTTTGTTTGCAGATGTGCAAAAGTCATCAAATGGGGTACAGGGATGCCTTTTATGCCAGGCAAAGATCACCTCTCCGAAGTCTGTACAATATACAGTGAAGAGAAGAGCTTTCAAGAAATCAGCATAGGACATTGCTCCTTATGCAAAGGATATAGGGAATAAACACAATCTAATACTTCACAAAGGGATTTAAAATAAACTATAACTTTTTCATGGGTACAAAAACACCACCATCTAACTATACCTATCCATGTGTGAGCAATAACCTATATATGAGTGTATGTACGTGTGAGTGAGTGAGTGAGTGAGTGAGTGAGTGAGTGAGTGAGTGAGTGAGTGAGTGTGTGTGAGTGAGTGAGTGAGTGTGTGTGAGTGAGTGAGTGAGTGTGTGTGTGAGTGAGTGTGTGTGAGTGAGTGAGTGAGTGTGTGTGAGTGAGTGTGTGTGTGAGTGAGTGTGTATATATATATATATATATATATATATATATATATATATATATATACATATATATACATATATATATATATATATATATATATGTATATGTGTGTGTGTGTGTTTATGTATATGCTCTTGCATGTATATTTGCTTGAATGTATATATGGAAACTTAAACATTTATATACTCTCACGCAATTGTGAAATATCTTGCAACGCTCTACCAGATTCTTATCTACTCTCTCTGTATATTTTGCACACTTGTATTTTCAACCAAAAGGGGGAATATCCTCATTGTATACCAACGGCTGTACATTGTATACCAACGGCTGTAAAGTCTACAATCTGTATGCTACTACTCTGTAATGTCTCTTTTGTAAATTTTTCTTCTCTCTGTAAACTTATGGAGTTTTTCTCCCGAGTACTTCAGTGAAAACAGACACCTGTTGTCCAGTCGGACTATTCTAGCAAACAAATGTTAAATAAATAAATAAATAACTAAAAAAAAGTTATGTACTCACCATAACGTTCCATCTAAGTAGTTATACTTCATTTTCTGCCACCTGTGGGTATTCGGATCCATATCGGATCCCAGCCGGCAACATTTTTCAAGCATCTGCTCCAAGCTCCTCCCCTTACCCACAATCCCTCACATCTCTTACCTTCCCTCAGATCGAGTTTGCCACTATTTAAACTATCAGCAACTCAATAACAGCACTAACCTAGAACAGGTTCGGGGGAAGGAGGACGGGATGGTTGCAGAAAATGAAGTAGAACTACTCAGATGGAACGTTATGGTAAGTACAAAACTTCTTCTGAAGTAGTTAACTTCATTTATCTGCAACCTGTGGGACAGAGTCCCCAGCTACCAAAACTGGGAGGCCCTCATGGAAGGATATTCCTGAGCACCGCAGAGCCAAAGGAAGCTCTCCCTCTAGAGATTAAATCCAACTTATAATGAGAAATAAACGTATGTGACCTTGCCCAGGGTGCTGCTGCACAGATATCATCCAGTGAAACCCTAGACCAAAAAGCAGCAGAAGTTGCCATAGATCTGGTAGAATGAGCTTTAACAGGACCAGGTGGGGACAGACCTTTATCCTTATAGACTTGCAGTATACACTGGGTAATCCATCTAGCCAAGGAGACCTTGGAAATGGCTTTGCCCAAAAAGGGTCTAGAAAAGGACATGAATAACTGGTCAGACTTACGAAAGGGTTTAGTCCTATGTAAACAGAAACAAAGCTATCCTATGTAAATAGAAACAAAGCTGTCTATGAACATCTAGCAAATGCAGCTTATATTCACCCTTGTTCTGAAAATTTGGAAAGAAAACAGGTAGATGAATCATCTGGTTAATATTTGATTCAGAGGCAACTTTCGGTAAGAAAGAAGGGTTCGTGCGAAGCGAAACCCTGTCTTTATGAAAGATCAAGTAAGGGGGCACAGCAAACAAAGCTTGGATCTCAGAAACCCTTCTGGCCGAAGTAATGGCCACTAGAAAAGCTGTCTTCCAGGACAAGAATTTCAAATCTACTGGTTCGAAGGGGGGAGCAACCAACACCTGCAGAACTAGGATAAGGTCCCAAGGAGGGACTGAATCCTTAACTGAGGGACGTAAAAGAAAAGTGCCTTTCAGGAAAGCTTTACACAGTCTCAGAGAGGCCACAGCATTCATATTTTCGTCGACATGAAAATTAGATATGGCTGCCAGTTGTACTTTCACCATAGAGGAACTAGCCCCTTGTTGGAAAATATTTGACAAAAACTCCAACACTGCAGGAACCGGGGCCATAAAGGGATCTAGGTTCCTCGGAGATGCCCAAATAGAGAAGCGTTTCCATTTGCTGCAATAAACCTTCCTAGAGGAAGCTTTGTGGGATGCCACCAAAATAGTCTTTATTAAGATGACAGACCGGGAGTCCTAGCAATCAGGGGAACTGGAGCAACCAAGCAGTCAGTTTGAGGCTGCCCAGATCGGGCAGACTGATGCCCGAGGGATGAGAGATGAGATCCGGGCAGGGATCCATAATCCGAGGAGGAGTTAGAACATGAGACCAGAGGAAGGGGAACCACACCTAACGAGGCCAGAATGGGACAATGAGGATCACTTTGCACCCCAGTTGGCAAGCTTTCTGAAGAAACTTCGGAATGAGAGGTAACAGAGGATAAGCATACAGTAACCTGGGAGGCCAAGCATAGACGAGAGCGTCCCTGGGGGAGTCTCATGGTGAGGGGATCAGAGCGAAGAACTTGCTGCACTTCGTGTTGGAAGGAGATGGGAAGAGATTGCAGCAAAGCTGACCCCACACAAGGAAGATCTCTTCCATTATTGACTGTTTCAGAGACCACTCGTACGGCATTAGAATAGCCCGACTCCGTCTGTCAGCTAAAATGTTGGAGCATCCCGGGATGTGCGTTGCAATCAGAAACCGACTGGTGGGGATCACCCACTTCCACACTCTCATGGCCTCGCGACACAGAGGGTAAGATCTGGTTCCTCCTTTTTTGTTGATATACCAGACAACAGATATGTTTGTCTGACTGAACTGCAATCTTTCCCGAGAGAAAAAATGCATGAAAGGCTTGCAACTCCAAAAGCACTGCCCTCATCTCCAGAACATGATATGCAATCTGGTCTTTGTCTGGGACCACATACCTTGGACCGTCCTCCCCAAATAGTGTCCCCCCCACCCGAGCTGGAAGGTGTCCATGGTCAATGTGGCTTGGGCTGTGGGTGTTATGAAGGGACGACCTGCTAAGATTTCCGGCGATTGGAGCCCCAGAGAAGAGAAATATTGTAGGTTCTGCTGATTCGTATTGGATAGTCCATGGGGAGGTCTAACCAAGACCATTGAACTGCCAGGGTCCACTGAAGTACCTGCATGTGAACACGCACAGGGAAGGATTGAGATTGCTGCAGCCATGGAGCCTAGGGCTTGGAGAACATCACGCGCCATTGGCGTCCTGGGGCCGAGGATCACTGACACATGAGCCCGTAGGTTCTGGACCCTGTCCAGAGTGAGAAAAACTTGCAACAACAGAGTGTCCAGCCGTGCCCCTATAAATTCCAAGGTGTGTGTCGGGTTCAAGCAGGACTTGGAGATGTTGATGGTAATCCCTAGGTTGACTGCAAGATGCAGGAAGGAGTCTCTGGCCATGCAAAGTAGACACTAGGTGGCAGCAGCGAGGAGCCAATTGTCTAGGTAAGGAAACACCTGAATTCCCTGAAGCCTCAGGTAAGCCGCTACGACTGCCATAACCTTGGTAAACACCCTGGGGGCTGTGGTGAGACCGAAGGGTAGAGCTCTGAACTGGAAATGACTGGCTCCCAGCCAGAAATGAAGGAATCTCCTGGAGCTTCTGCAAATTTTGATATGGTAGTAAGCGTCCTGGAGGTCTATCGAGAAAATTCAGTCACATTATCGGAGGTAAGGTAGAATGGGCTACAAGGTGACCATCCAGAATTTCTGCTTGGTTACAGTCAGGTTCAAGATTGACAGGTATAATATGAGGCTGAGGTCCCCAGTCTTTTTTGGCACTAAAAAGAACCTGGAGTAAATGCCTAATCCGGACTGATCTGGGGGAACCAGTTCGATGGCCCAATTGCGAAGCAGCTTTGAAATTTCTTGTGCTGCCACTTCCCTTTGAGCAGGTGGAACATCTGGGAGGCACTTGGTTGGACGGGTGGGGCAACAAACGGGATGGAGTAGCCTCTGGACATTATTTGGAGCACCCAACGGTCTGTCATAATGGACTCCCAAGCTGTTAGGTGCAATGACAATCTTCCCCCTACTGTCTCCAGAGTAGGACAGTCGGGCAACCCCTCAGGGTTGCTGCGTGGGTCTGTCTGAGAAGGTCTCCCTAGATCCAAAGTTCCTCGGGCCCCCTCTGGGGCGGCATCCATCTTGTCCCCCTCCGCCTCCAGGGGACGAGTTGTCCTGACAGTCCCGGGAAAACTGAGATTTTCAGAATCGCATCTTCTTTTGCTCTCTCTGATTCCTAGAAAAGGATCTTTGAGGGCTAGAGAAGCGGACTCCGATGGAAGACAGTCTTCCCGTACTTCTCACTCTGGACCAGGGTGTCATGAACTGCCTTCCTGAAAAGGGAGGAACCATCAAAGGGAGCATTTGTGAATGATGCCTTGAAGGGGTCCACGGACTGACAAAGTCTGAGCCAAGTGTGTCGCCTCATAGCTACTCCGGTCCCAGCCACCCTAGCCGCTCCTTCCATGGGATGGGAAAGAATATGCATGGACGTGTTCGAAACAGATTTTAGAGTAGACATTTTTGCCGAGAACAGCCTCTTGTACTCTGGCGACAAAGACTCTGGGGGCGACACAGCGAATTCTGTGACTAGGTCTCACTGAAGTCATATGACGTGTGCCAAATAATTCAGCGCTCGTATGGAAAACGTCGTTGAAGAAAAGACTCGCTTCCCAAACTGATCCACTGCCCTAGACTCCTTGTCCAGAGGGTGGACTGAAGAACTTTCCTGTACCAGTTCTCTCT
Source organism: Protopterus annectens (assembly GCF_019279795.1). Lineage (NCBI taxonomy): Eukaryota > Metazoa > Chordata > Ceratodontiformes > Protopteridae > Protopterus > Protopterus annectens. The sequence continues at coordinate 1,672,212,076 of NC_056732.1, forward strand.
TGGTGGCAGCTGCAACCACCATAGCATCCACCAGGGATCGCTTGTACCAGGCCTGTCTGTCTGTCTGGGGGAGGAGAAAGGATCCCGTCCGGGCATTTGGATATTGGCTCTATGGTGTCAGGCTCCTTCCATGCCTGCGTGGTAATGAGATCAATTAAGGGATCCACAGGAGGGGACACCCGGGATTAGATGGGCCCATGCCAAAGGCCTCCTGGAATACCGACTCATCCGTAGAGGGTTTTGGGGCTGACCAACCTCCCCTCTGGCGGAGGATTTCCATGATGTCTCTAAAGGAGACATCCTCTGGAGGAACCTTCACCTTCATCCAAGTCAGTATTTTCTGCGAGGGACTCGGGGGAGTCCATGTGCCTCCTCTTACACAAGTGCTTACGGGGACCCTCTTTAGTGGGACTCTCTGACAAGAGCTCATAAGTCACGGGGGGTTCCACGACAGGATCCACCTGGGGGTCTTCTAGCACGGGCTGTCCCTGGGACAAGCTAATGGGAGTTGTGACCAAATCCACAGGAGCCTGGGCGAAGTCCAAGGCAATGGGCTGGGGTCTCAATCCTTGGGGGAAAACCCTCTCCATCACATCTAAGGCCAAAGGAGAGTGCACCTCCTTAGCAACCAATAAGGAAGAAGCTCTCCCTGGCTCCGCCGTGAGGATCGGGGCCGAGTCCAAGATAGCCGGGGTTCCGAAGGAACAGCTCAGATCTGACAAAGTTGGAGCCGAAGACACCTCTGTTCTCTCGGATCCGACTCCCCATTTTTGGCCCAGAGAGTTGCTTGGATCTGAACAAGTCTGATCCGAGGAACTCAAGGAGTTCAAGGTTGGAGGAGCAGTCGGCACTGAACCCCCAGCTCAGAGGATCCTCGGATCCATAAACCCCGAAACCGCAGGTTGGATCAGGGAAGGAGAGATTGGATGGAAGAAGGACATAGAGGTCCCCTCTCCGGCCAAGAGGGGCCTGGCAAAACTCCCATTTGGATTTGGGTCCGAATGAACCTCCGCATCATCCTATCCATGTCAAGCTCTGACAGACTCAGAGTCGACCACGAGGAGGTGACCGACTTGGATCTGGCTGGTCTAGGAGATGACCTCAAAGATGGCCTCTGGTCCAAGGGCTCCGTCGGCTTCGGGGAGAACCTTGGGGAGTGGAGCCGATGAGAGGTGGTCCTGACTTTAGTAGGTGGGCTGGGAAAGGGCTCCAGCTCTGGAGACTGTTTGCGTTGCCTTTCCCCTCTCTTATCCTTGTCTCTCTTATCTTTTTCTTTTGATTTTGTCCCAGTCTCAGAAGGCTTAGAGGGAGGTGGAGTCTCAGCCTGAGGGGAGGGGTTGATAGGCTACTTGAGCCGAGGTCGTCGAGTCCAATGCAGAAACTGGTAGCAGGCCCTTAGCTACCAGCTTTGCCTTCCTCTCTTTCAATGCCCTAGGGTTGAACCCTACACACATACTACAAGGCAAAGATAGGTGGGGAACACCCAGGCAAATAACACACACAGAGTGTGGTCATCAGCCAGTGAAAGCTTGTGGCCACACACTGTGCATTTTTTAAAAGTTGATTTTGGCTGCTCAGACATCACCATAAACCACTCAGCCAAAACTAAACCAACTAACACACACACACACTAAGGGCAGTTAGGACTACACCTCAACTTTTTAAACTACCTTTTTTTTTTTTTTTTTGACTGAAAACGGACGAACGAAGGGGAGGAAAGGGATGAAAAAAATTGACTACACACACACTAAATATATATGAAAAAGTAGCACTTACTACACCCAACTTGGAGCTATAGAGACCATGATGCATACGGATGAAGCAGCGAACGAGATCTGAGAAAAGGTAGGAGATGTGCGGGATTATGGATAAGGGGAGGGGCTTGGAGTAGATGCTTGAAAAATGTTGCCGGCTCGGATCTGATATGGATCCCAATACCCACAAGTTGCAGATAAATGAAGTTAACTACTTAAGATTAAATATTTTGATTACCAGGAGCAACAAAATGATGCCCATTAATTAAAAAGCTAACAATTTTTCCATGCATTTACAAGTAGAGCAACCTACTATCCAAGTTGCTTCTTCCAAAACGCTCAGACTATACTAAATGCAGCAGGAGATTTTCAAAACTAAATGACGTAAAACTTCATTTGAACAATATGCTAATAATTTATAAAATACATGATATCCCTTTAACAGCTGAAGCAAAATGAGTAACACAATACAAATCATCCTATTCTGACATTTTCATTGAAACTTTGTTCAAACCTCCTATAGGGTTGAGGTGTATTTTCGGGTCTATATTAGATTAATGAAGTTTCAGAACTTCTAATACCATATGATCGAAGTTTTGAAACTTCAAAAATCTAAAAAGAAAACAAAAAAAAAAAAAAACCCCAAACAAACAAAAGTAATAACTTTAACCAGGGGGGCAAGCCCCCTGCAACCCCCCCCCACACCATCCGCTACTTAAATATGCCAACTCCGAGATCGTGCTACAGCGTAGGAAAGGGAAATCTTCCCTTTCCGTGCCATTCTCCGTTAAAGTGCAATCTCGGATTTGGTATATTTAAGTAGCGGGGGGTGTGGGGGGTGCAGGGGGGCTTGCCCCCCTGCTAAAACACTTTTAATTTACTTTACTTTGTTTTGTTTTTTTTTTTACATTTTTGAAGTTTCAGAACTTCGATCATATGGTGTCGATCATATGGTATTCAAAGTTCTGAAACTTCGTTAATGTAATATAGACCCGCATTTTCTACTACTTCATGTACAGAAAAGGTTAAGCGGATAACAGATATTCAGTGCAACATCTTGTACTTAGTTCACATACGACTGCCTTCACTACAAGAAACTCTTCATCATTACAGCACAACACCCCACCCCTGAAAAATTCTCCATAAGGAAGAGTTTGCCATGTTTGCGGAGGCGGATTCTTATTTATCAATAAGACAATATGCAATCATGAAAATGCACTGCTTATTGATAAGGATACATCTTTTTTCAGCCATAGCCACACCTGAATGAAAGCAACCTTGCTGAAATGGACAAAATACAGAGCTGTCATAGCAACTTTTGTAACCTATAAATATACCAATAATGGTACATAGTGCCTTAGAATGCACCCTTTCCACAAGGTGAGAACTACCTATAACAATTTCATTTCCTCTGCAACAGATTCCTTACTTGTTTGAAAGGTACAGAAAAAAATCACAAATGCAGTTCTATTCCTTTGCTACTTAACTGGAAAGGAGGAAAGACAAATAATTAAATTATCCTATTTGCTACAATTTTGCAGTTTCACTATAGTTACAGGGCTACATGTTGTACTTCTAAAGAAAGGAAATGGAAAGCAAAATGGGGGTGGGATTAAATACATCTCATTTTCAGCACAGTAATCAAAAAGCTAACAAATATGAAGGGAAAAATCAAACAAAAAATAATAAAATAAATCTGTAGTTAGCAATGTTCAATACAGCCAGCCAAAGATTTCTATTACAACTTTATCCTTCCCCTCCTGTTTTGCCAGGAAATAATAACCAACATAAGAGACAGGAAAAGAGGTAGGAACAGCTGGTCCCCTGACCCATTAAGTACTTTCCCATAGGCAGCTTACAGTGGAGCAGCTGGGTAAGCTAGCCTGAACTTCAGGATCTGGTGGAAGCTGCAGTTGAGAGATATGGAAAGGAGAGGGCGGGGGGGGGGGGGGTCTGTATCACAGCCACCATCAAATGTTTGCTCCGACAACCAAGACGTCAGATGCCTTGAACCCCATACCATCAGTGTCCCCTAACCCAGGAAAATCAAGGCAGGAATTCATCTGCTACCCTCTGGACCAGTAAAAGTTAAAGCAATCACACACATCCTCCCATTCCCCACCATCTTTATATCCATCATTTGTCTCCCCATCCATTCGTGAACACAGCATAGTGTGAGACCAAGCATTCCTATCTTGTCTTTTTAAGTTTTAATACCAAATACAATCATCTCATCCCTAACCCTCAACTTCTCCTCTTAATTTCCTTTTACCTTCCCAAATCCTCCAATGCAATTTACCTCCTCCAGCACAACCCTCACTTATTCTTCGTGTGTCTTCCTGGTCTGTGCCTTCTTTTTTCTGGCTTTTCCTGTCCCCCCCCCCTTTTTTTTTACTTATAAAAAGTCCAACCCTGGTGTCCACAAAAGGACACTTTCACAGTAAAATAAAACTTGCACAACTTGCTCTATGCTGCTAACCTACCGCAATGAGCCACAACTTGTGTAGATTATTGCCAGAACTTCTTGTGATAATAGCACAACTTAGTGTGTGCTGTCGACTCCCAAAATCATATGAAGCTATTCAGAAACTTAGAAATGTGTGGCAGTCACACATGTGAAAGTTTTGCATTTTCTTGCAATGTGTTTAGTTGACGTTACACACTTTCAGCTCTTATAACTTTATGTGGGCATTTCTTCGAGATTCAGAAGTTTGAAAACCAGTGCATATTTAGTGCATTTTTGATATGAGCATAGCAGCACATTTCTCACATTTGCCTTAATCATGTGCAGACTAGGACTATGAATACCACACTAAAACTCATCATATGCAGCCAGCATTAAGAACATCACACTAGAATCCTCCCACACTCTCCCCACCCCCACACACCACTTTTGGTGATTTCCCACTACATGACATCTGCTTTACGCAAATTCCCCTCTATCTAGTGGTGCAGCGATAGTGGAGATGAAAATAAGGCATTCCAGTACTGCTAGCAGGTAGCAGCCCTTCTTCTTAGTCTATGCTTTTCTCCACTGCACATCCAAGTTACACAATGACACAAGTTTGGGCACTTGTGCTTCCAGAAATGCACTCTCCATTACATACAATTTTCTGCATTCCTTGTACTGTTACTTGGCCTAGACTAGAACCCCAGCCTCTATTTGGGATTTCAGCTAGACAGAAAACATCTACTGCCCTCTGTCCAAGAGAACAGATGACCAAATCCTACTGCCCCTCCTTCATCCAGTCAATTAAATAAATACAGGCCACCAGAGCTGCTGACAGGACTTTTCAGCTGATCTGTGAACCAAATAAAACAAAATTATGATTTTTATTCTGGCAGCAAAACATGGAACTCAACTCCACAATTTTTTCTTGCTAGGAAAATATAATGTTCAACATATAATACAAATACTGCAAACATGCATTACATCACACCCTAAAAACATAATATAAAGGCAGGGAATGGAATCACCAGACATGATCCTTGGACATAAAATAAGGCATTTTGCTAAGCCTGCTTCACAATTAAATTGTCACACAGAGGAATTTCAGTACCCCATGCAGAACTAGAGCAAGATGCTGCAGTTTGGATAATCCCAGAGTCGAGTTACTTTACATAAACCATAAGATGTTTGCATGGTGAGATCCTCACTGGCTACCATGCCTGGATCAAACATTTAAGATAGCTTCATTACTATGCAGTGTCCTAGAAACAGTGCCCACTTAGCCGTTTATTCATTCCTCAGTAAACTCTGGTAATCCTTTAAGTGTGGCTTCCATACACAAAAAAACTAACAATCCATAAAATCCACTTTAACTGAAACTTGGCTAAATCCATACATCAAGGACCCTGAAATCACTCCAAAATTATAACATAATAAGGCAAGATGGACTAAATAAAAGAGGTGGTAGTGTAGCTGTAATGTCCAAAGACTCTCTTAAAGTAGAAAAACTAAACACAATCCCACCAGACATCCCCAATGTGGAAATACTCATTTGACGTCTGCATATTAACTCACACAAAGGCATGATTGTCATAGCGGTTTACCTGCCCCCAGGAAAAAACCTTCCCAACATTGAACATCTCCTCTCCTAGTCTTCCACCACTTACAGTCAAGAAACTATCATCCTAGGTGATTTTAACCTTGACTAGCTTGTCTGCTCTTTCAACTGCCCTATTAACTTTATCAATCTATACCCAAATTATTAATTGTATCACCCCGTACGAACAAACACTCTCAAAAAGAATCCCTACTTGATTGGATTTTGACCAACAAACCTAACCTGTGTGATCAAGCAGGCTGCCTTCCAATCAGCTTAGTGATCATACCCACCACCTACCTACTAAGAAAAAGAATTCAAACCCAATCTATTTCTCCGAAAAAAGTCCACAAGGTCACCAAATCGTAACTGTAACCAAAACCAAGGTAACCTAGGAAGGCGAAGCAATAAAGATCTTGGACAGACCACTCAATAACACAATAATTTTATTAAGCAAAACACAATAAAAATCCTACATTAACGTCAGCATTACATTTTCGTTTAAAAACGTTCTCTCTTCATATACACCTGCTGTAAGAAAATTTTTTCCTCCAATACTTTCAACCTACTGCTACAGCAATGCGATTGGTCACCATTAAGAAGTCTCAACCTGGACCTTGCAGTTAAATTCAACTTCCTTGAACTACTAAATAGTCTGGCCCCATAAGAAAAATATGTATCAAATCTAAACTACCACCTTGGCTTTCCCATGACACTAAACTTCTTAAAGAGATAGAGCTAAGACCCTATACCAATCCACCAAAAATAAAAAATGATCTCACCTCAAATCAGCAGCTAAGGGACCAAACAAAGTAATGTATACAAAAAAAATGACAAAAAAATACTATTTCCAAACCCCTCAATTAAGGTACCTTCACAACCCTTGCAAATTCTGGCAATCTATTAACTACCTCCTTAACCCAGGTAAAACCTCCAACCCCACCCCTTCCACATCCAATACCTCCGAATCCATAGCATCCCAATTCAACTCGCACTTTATTAACTTGATCACCTCCCTCCTGAATAACCACTAAAACCTGCCACTCTCTGTCCTCCTCTCTACCTCTAGCACCACTAACTCCTCCTTCAAACCTGTCCAAACCTCCTACATAAAAAAGCTCCTCAGCAAATTTAAACCATGTTGCCTAGCTGCAGACCAACTCCCCAGTGAATTCTTAAATATTGCTGCTCCATCTATCGCCTATCCTATATCTAACCTTATGAATCGCTCTGTCTCCAAACAATATGTACCTCACCTGTGGAAAATCGCATCTATCATCCCCCTCCACAAGGGCGTCCCCTCCAGAGAAATCACAAACTATCGTCCCATTGCCATTCTCCTACCCATAGCTAAAAATCAGAGAAATGCATTCACCAACAACTCGAAAATCACCTCATCAACAATAACCTACTATCCCCACTCCCAGCATGGCTTTAGGCCAAAGCATAGCACTAACACAGTCTTAACATAATTTACTGACAACATTCATCATCTCATGAATGACAGTCTCCTAGTCTCAGCAATTTTCCAAGACATGTCAAAGGCATTTGACACTGTCTCCCACAAACTTCTAAACAAACTTGCCACTTCATCTCAGTTCATCTACACTTTCGTGATTTCAGAGCTACCTATCAGACTGTAAAAAGGACACCAAATGGGAGAAAAATCTCTCTCCTCTGCTACCAGTGTCCACTGGTGTACCCCAAGGGTCCATACTCTGCCCCCTCCTTTTTATCCTATTTACTAACCGTATAAACTCAGCAACCAAACTCACTACAATCATACAATACTTAGATGATACATCCCTTATCTGCTCTGCCCCAACCCTCCAAGAACTCCAAGAGAAGACTCAAAAATAATTTCAGGAAATAGAAACCTACCTATCCAACCACAAGCTCATTCTAAACTCTAATAAGACCAAACTAATGATTTTCACCAAGAAACCATGCAGTAACCACTCTCCATCTCTCATTATTCATTCCACCAATGGAACCAAAATTGAACCCACAAACCATACCAAACTCCTAGGTGTAACTATCGATAACAGACTGAAATTTGATATTCACATTTCCCTGGCAATCAAAAAAGTCCATGTCAAACTTGGATCTCTCTACCGTGCAAAGCCTTTCCTGACAAACCAAGCCAGACTAGCCACTGCTAGATCTCAACTTCTACCTACCCTACTCTACTGCTGACACACATTTACAAACCCGCGCAAAACTGACCTAAACAACCTATCATCCCGCTATAATAAAATTGCAAAATTTGCCAGCAATCATCCCCATAAATCTCATCACTGCTCTGCACTCCAACAATAACTGGCTTGAGCTTCCCACCCTATTAACACTAAATCATCTTACCTTTACATACCAATTCATTCACAACCCCAACCAATGCCCTGCACTTTCCTCCCTAGTTCAATCTCAGGACAATACAAGGACCCTTAGATCTTCAGATAGACTGTTGCTAAAAATAACCCAGTTGCACAACTACCTTTAAAACAAAAACTAAAGAACAACTTAAAACCAGCTGGATCTGCTCTTGCTGTTCTCCCGAACAATCAATCCTCCCTCCCTAATTACATTTCTCTATTCCCCTTCTCAAAGGAACTTTAACTCTGGCTCTAGCCCATTTTAGAATTTGTAGCCACATTGTAAACAATGTATACTTTAAATGTGCTATGTCTGATGACACCATAGATGTTTCTCTGCCAATCAATTTCACTCATGTATATTCATTATCTACAATGCTGTTTACAGCATAACCTGTGACTAATTTTATCTCTGGTCTTCTTGAACACACATGTATATTTTTTTTTGTATTAAGTGTATTATTATATGTATGTATGTATGTAATTTTTGTTTTTATGATTCTGTTTTAATGACTTTTATAATTCTGTACTATTATTGGACAATGCTATTGTGAGCAGAGTTTTTCTCCTCGGGTCTCCACTGAAAACGGGCTCCGTGGCCCAGTCGGACACTACCCAGTTAAATAAAAATAAATAAATAAACTACATAAATCTGAAAAATGATTCCTCGCACACTGCTTTCAATAACCTTTCCAAAGGCATTTCTCGGTGTTGTACTTGAAAGATTTCTTCAGTGCAACTCTACACACACAGGCACTATACAGATGATACAAATTTAAGATGGAAGCATTGTTTTCACACAAATCAAGGCATACTTCTCATATGCTGTAAAACGTAAATGCATTAAAGTGAAGGATGCAATTACATAATTTATAGCTATGTAGTCCAACACATGAATTGTGTACTCTAACTTTGTAGACCTATGTCATGGACCAAACTGTGAATTATAAATGGATGAACATGATGTATTACTGCTTTATCAAAACATATTGCTCAGTAACTAAGCTGCATAAACTTTGTTTTGACATCAGTGCCTCATCCTGAAATATTAACAATTGGTAGTATTCTCTAGTATGTTATCAGCGCTGCATTTTTATCTTTGTTGAGAACAGACACCCTACCAGGGTTTCATTTATAATACTTCACCTAGAAACACTACATATTATGCAACCTACAGGAGCATAAAAGGTGAGGAAAAAAAAACACTGATTGGAAAAATTACTGCAGCTGTTCAGCAAAAAGCAGTGCAAGCTACAGACATGACTTCCAGTAACCTAGAGGAAAGCATAAGACAACTGCATGCAGACCTGGTTAAAATGAATGAAACACTGACGGAGTATATCAACGCAAACAACAAAAGTCTAGAAAAAAGGGCAGAAGCTTATAACAGATATTCAAAAGAGGTGATAAAACAGCAACAATCAAAGACTGAAATGAAGAAAGGCTGGCTGAATACGAGGCTGCTCAAGAAAACAGGTTTCAAAAAAATAATAGCATTAGAGGACAGAGCATGTAGGGAAAAAATGGATTTTTAGCTGAACCGGAGAAGATGGAAGGAACAGATTGAATTCTCTTTACAAAAGCACAACTAAGCAACTGGACTGGTATTCCACAGCAGGAGTTGTTAACTGAAAGGACACATCCTGTGTATGCTCCAAATCTGGCTATGAGAAAGCAACCTAGACATTTAATAGTAAAGATGCAAGCCTACCAGCAAAAGGAGTTGATTCTGACAAAGCTGTGGCAGGAGACAAAATACAAAAGTGGGAGACAGCAGTGTGTCTGTGGAGAATGACTACTCACTGTACAGCGGGCAGAAGAGGAGTAAATCAGAAAACCAACCAAAAACTCGGCATGCTATACAGGCACAACCGCTTCCTCTCACCCCATACCAGACATACACTTGCCTCTACTTACCTCCTTCCCTCCCTAATGTACAGTACTCCCATACTAACCAATCTATCCGTTTCCCTTATTTCCAAACTAGGAAACTGTTATAACAAAATCACTGCCTTGCCCTTCTCTCTCTAAACTGGTTAGAACTCCTTAACTATCTGGACTACCTCCAACTCATCACAGTTCACAGACTATACTCTTCAACCCCACTAAATGCCCAACCCTCTCAAACATCCTTCTCCCCTATGTCCCAAATAGAACTCTTAGATCTACACAACAAAACTTAATTACAGTTCATAAACCTAAGTGTACACCAGGACAACTACTCCCCTCTTTCTCCTTAGCCAAAACATGGAATTCTCTTCCCCCTACCCTAACAATGCAGAATATGGAAAACTTTAAAACTCAACTTCATTCCCATCTCTCCTCTACCTGGAAATGTAATTGCATTCTTCCAACATAGCGCATCCCTTCCAGCCCTGAATAACTAAGCTTCATCTCATCTACCTTATACTAACTTTCTTCAATCTAATAAGAACAAACAATACTCCAATAATCTACCTACTCTACATTACTACCTTTAAATCTTAAATTTCTACTTATTCCATTAGATTTATAAATATGGCTTCAAAATTAATAATGTCAAATTACATTTAACTGTCCTTGATGAATATTGTAAATTGTTCTCTTGATTTGTAAATAAGCTTCTATTTGTATTTTACACCTGTTGTACTTTCTTCAGTACTACTAACTTGTATTTTGTATCCGTAGTGTAATTTGTATAGTCTGGAGCTTTTCTCCCTGGGCCTCCACTGAAAACGGGCTCCTGGGCCCAGTGGACTTCTCTGGTCATCAAACTGAAAATAAATAAATAAATTAAATTTATTCCACTATTCAGGGAATGTCAAGAAGCAGGTGTGAGATTCAAATTGCTGTATCCAGCTATTGTCAAAATATTCTTCCCTGGAGGGAAGAAACCACTTTTTGATGAAGTACATCCTAAGGAGGAAATACAAATGTTTGTCCAACAAAAAGTGAGCTGTGAATCAGGAGATTCTGGTTCTCATCTTTCTGGTAATAAATACAACACAGAGACTGTGCCATTGAAACTTTTCCCAATGTTTCAACAGGAAATGCTTGAGAGAAGGAAGGGAGCACGAGAGTTGACTAGAAGAATCGAGAGTATGTTGGAAATGAAGCAGAGACCGAGCTGGGCAGCAGTCAACGTTGTCACCTCACAGCAAGAGGTTCTTTGGTTTGATTCTCAGCTGGGGTGCCTTCTGTGTGGAGTCTGCATGTCCTCCCTGCATTTGCATGGGTTTCCTCTGGGTGCTCTGGTTTCCTCCCACATTCCAAAGACATGCATCTGGAGCATTTCTCCCTGGGCCTCCACTGAAAATGGGCTCTGTCCCAGTTGGACTTTCTGGGTAAACAAATGTTAAAAAAAAAAATAAAATAAAATAAAATATGGGAGATGGAGATGTATGCCCTATTTCATGTTATTAATGTTATGAAAAGTACTTGAATGAGGGAAAGAGGAGGGAGAAAATCCACTGTAAGTAAAAAATTTTGTTTCTTACTACTACTATTTTTTATAGTGCATGATTTTCTTTCCATGCTATAAAGTGAAGTTTCTCAGTGTTCACAATTGTTTATGAGTGTAACTGGGATACTATTGTGGACAGGTGCTCCTGTTTTATTTCCCTTCTTGCTCAATTCTGAGAGGTGTGGCACTGCAATGTGTAAAAAAAAAGTCTGGTTAAAATAAGAGAGCATGACAAAAGAAAAATGAATATGCTTTTTCTCATTCTGGCATGTAGGAATGAATGGATTAAGCCCCTTAGCTTGATCTAGTAACAAGTTTTAAGAGAAAGCAAGTAAATTAAAAAGAATATTAAATATTATAAGGCTTTTGTTCTAGCAAACAAAGGTATGCTTAGTAGCAATTTATCTGGTTCTCATGTCTCCATCTAGACAATCTGATAAAAAGAAATTGGCTAAGAAAAAAAAGAGAAACTGTCTAGGCGATAATGCTCTCTGAAAGCATTCAGGTTTTGTCCCAGCTGGGAGAGCTATAAAGATAAGACAAATCCAGACAACATTCAGAAACACAGGCTGCATCATGCGTCTTAACAAGGATAAAGTACAGCTGTGTACCCTTACTATAAATGTAGATGTTCGAGTGTATTCACTGCTGCAGTCATTACATTTAGGTTATCTGCTTGCAGGTAGCCCTCAGTCTACCTGATTATCAAAGTCTTGGGTACTGCGTCGGTTGCAGTCTCATCCTCCATGACGTCAGGTAGTCAGGGGTATAAAGCATGCAGCAGATGCCATTACATCAGTTTTTCTTGCCCCAGATGTCAGGTGCCCCCATAATGGGAAGCAATTATATACAAGGTTACACCTCCAACAAAAAGCAAATACACCAGAAAGCTTTAAGCATATTAAACAAGAATAGAGGTATAGTCAATAGAAGTCAGGAAGTCAGGGGGCTGAAGGGAGGGTTACCAGGACTGCAACAGTGAATACACTCTATCTACATTTATGGTAAGTTTACACAACTGTACTACGTTCTTCATGTTTCACTGCTGCAATCATTATATTTGGGTAGATTCCCAAAGCTAAGGAAGGGAGGAGGCAATTAGCATTAGGACCAGCTATAAGGCCCTGCAAGACTGCAGTGGCAAAACCAGCTCTGGATTTTGAAAAAAATTGGCAAGTGGTAATGCTTGGTGAAGGTGTGTACAGAACTCCAGGTAGCAGCTTCTAGGATGCCCCTGGTAGGGACACCTTTGAGAAAGGCTGTAAAGGTAGATGCAGCACTGGTGGAATGTGGTCTTATCCGCTGTGGGGTAGGTTTTCCATGGTGCTTATAGCAGAAATGAATGCAGTGGCCTATCCACTTAGAAATGGTTTTCTTTGAAATGGCCTTCCCCTCTGCCCCAGCAGCTGTTCAGATTTCCTGAGAGGCTTAGTCCTGTCCAAGTAAAATCTAAGTTGTCTGTGCACGTCCAAGGAGTGCAGTATTCATTCCCCCTTTGTTCTGTGGATTAGAAAAGAAGGCTGGCAAATGAATGGACTGATTAAGGGCCACACTGGATACCACCTTGGCAATAAAGGAGGGATTGGTCCTGAGGGACACCCTGTCCGCATGAAAGATGATGAAAGGCTCCACTGCCATGAGGGCCTGTAATTCAGACACCCTTCTTGCTGAAGTGATGGCTAGAAGGAAGGCTGTTTTCCAAGAAAGGAGTTTCAACTCTGCATTTGCAGCTGGCTCAAAAGGAGGTAGAGTGGGCTTTTCCAATACAAAGTTAAGGTCTCAGGCTGGAGTAGGGGCTCTCCTGGGTGGTCTTACATTTTTGGCCCCTCTGAGGAATTGCTTCAGCACTGGATGAGAGAAGGGGGGTGACTCTGTATTATAATGAGCTGAAATGGCAGAGACATGAATTCTGATGGAAGAAAAGGAAAGGCCCTTGTGAAGCATCTCAGTTAAGTATTGAAGAATGTGCAGTAAAAAATGGGCACTGTTGTGTCCATCCCCTGAGTTTGGCTCCAGGAACAGAATCTTTTCCATTTTTCAGCATAGGATTTTCTAGTACAAGGCCTCCTTGCCTCCAGAATAACATCCATCACTTGCTTACTGAGGGATGGTAACGGAGAGATCATGTAATTAGCCAGGCTGCAAGGTTCAGGGTTTGAAGCTGTGGGTGCAGAATCTGGCCCTCCTGCTGGGACAGCAGGGCAGGGGTCTGAGGCAGGTGCCATGGTTCCAGAAGTGACACTGCGCAGGAGGGGGTACCATTGTTGGCATGGCCAGTCTGGTGCAATAAGTATTGCCCTTGGTTTGTCCTGTTTGATCTTTAGCAGCACTTTGGAGAGGAGAGGGGGAAAGGCATAAACTGATAGGTTTTCCAGGTGAAGGACAGGGCATCCACTTTCCAAGCTTGTTTGTGAAGAGTCCTTGTGCAGAAATTGTCCAATTGGTAGTTCTGAGGGGAGGCAAACAGGTCTATCTCTGGGCTCCCCCATTTGTTTCTCAAAGTGTTGAATATCTTTGGTTCCAGTTTCCACACGTGTGGGTCCATGAGATTTCTGCTTAGGTCATCTGCCAGTGTATTTAGCTTGCCTGGCAAGAATTGAGCTTGTAGGTGCACTTGGTAGCTCAAGGCTGTGTTCCACAGAGCCATGGCTAGTCTGCAGAGAGGGTATGAGTGGGTTCCCCCCTGCTTGTTTATGTACCACATAACAGTGGTGTTGTCTGTCTTTAACAATAATTGTCCTGGAAGAATGTGGTCCTTGAAGGCTGTCAGAGTATTCTGTACAGCTAACATTTCTTTTTGATTAATATGCAGGTGCATTTGACTCGGGTTTATTTGCCCTGCCAAGTGAGCCCCCCATGCATAGTCTGATGTGTTTGTTGTTAGGGTTTGGGCAGCAGGGGGTAGAGTGAATGGCAGTCCCTTGTTGTGGTGGCAGGCCTCTGCCCACCAAAGGAACTCTGTCTTTAAGTAAGGGATGATAGGAATCATTGATTCTAGGTCCTGAGAATGTTGACACCATAGGCTTTTTAGATACCATTGTAGTTTCCTCATATGCAGTCTTGCATATGGAATTAGTAGAATGCAAGAGGTCATGAACCCCAGGGCTTACAGTATTTTCCTTGCAGACAGCTGGGTCTTTGTGGCCAGTAGTTTGAAGTAGGCTGTCAAATTAACTTGTTTCTCTGGCGTGAGGTAGGCCATCTGGGAAGTTGTATTCAAGCTTGCTCCCAGGAATATAATTTGCTGTCAGGGTACTAGATGTGATTTCTTTTCTTTTATGGTGCATCCCAGACTAGTTAGTAATTTCTTTACAAATGCCAGATGATTTAATAGTATGTCTTGGCTTTCTGCCTGAATTAGACAATCTTCCAGGTATGGGTATATTTGAATATTTCTTTGCCTGCAAAATGCAAGGACTGGAGCCAGGCACTTTGTGAATACCCTGGGCACATTAGATAAGCCAAAGGTCAGTGCAGAGAACTGATAGTGCATGTAGCCTTCTCTGAAGCGTAGGTATCGTCTGCAAGATTCCCTTATTGGGATGTGCAGGTAGGCTTCCTTTAAATCCAGTGTTGCCAACCAGGCATTTTTGCCTAGCACGGGAAGCAGCTGATGAAGAGTTAGCATTTTGAATTTTGAGATTACCAAAAAAGTGTTTAGGATAGACAGGTCCAGGTTAGGACGCCAGGAATCGTCTTTTCTGGGTACCAGGAAAAGTCTTGAGTAAAAATCTTGCCCCCATTCCTCTTCTGGGACAGGTTGAATAGCCCTGATGCTTAGAAGAGAGAGAACCTGCTTTTGAGCCTCTACCCACTGATTTGGGGGCAAGTCTGGTCAACCGTTTGGAGTTGGTAAGGAGTGGAAGTGGAATCTGTATCCTTGGGAAACTATATTTAAAACCCATTTTTCTTGGGTAATGAATTCAGTTTTATGCATGCAGGGCAATCTTTCCCCCTAAAGGAATAGTCAAGTTGAGCAGGGCTTGGAAGGTTTAAAGTTAAGTCATTGTGACAGTTTACCATAGGGGGGTGTCTTACTACTCCCAGCTTTGGAAGTGGGAGCCACCCACTGCTTAGGCCTGCGAGAACCTTGAGACTGAAGCCTGGGTGGTCTGCTGGTTCTGGGTTTGGACTGAGGAGGCCTGGAAGAGGCAGGAAAGGACCAATTCTTAGAAGGCCAGTGCCTACTAAATCTGGGAGGCTGTACCTGCAGGAAATCTTTAACAGTTTGCATAGATTTAGCTTTTTCCTCCATCTTTTTAAGTATTTCTTCTGCTTTGCTGCCAAACAGGCGGTCTTGGTATAAGCGAGCATCTAGTAATTTAGCTTTAACATGATCTAGCAAAGATTGCTCCTTAAGCCAAGCATGCCTTCTAAGTATATACCCAGTGACAGCAGCCCTGCAACATGCTTCTAATGAATCAAAACCACATTGCAAAGTATGTTTTCCAACATGTTCAGCAGAATGCATTACATCCTGTAATTCTTTATTTTCAGCACAGTCAGGAATCAACATTATTTTCTGTTTAAGCAATTGAATAATATGCTGCTGATACATTAACATATGAAACTGGCAGTTTAAGGCTCTAATGGCCAAAGTTGCAGAAGTGTATACCTTCTTACCCCACCTGTCCAGGGCCCTGGAAATCTCTATCGGAGGGGGTAGGGTTTTTGGCAGTAGTAGCCTTAATGCTTTTGGGTCCCTGTGAAATGGTCTCAGGATCCGCAGTAGGATTCTTAAAGAGGAACCTGTGGGAGTCAGGTACTCTGTAATACCTGTCAGGTTTTCTGGGAGCCAGAGGTAAAGTTTCTGGGGCCAGGCTAGATTCCAAGAATGCATCATCTACAATATCCAGTACAGGAGGGATAGCTAAAGGCCTGTGTTGAGGTACGAGTAAGAATTCCCTAAGCCTCTTTTTGAAGTCAGAGTAATCCTGGCTTTCCCAGTGGAAATGCACCCTAAGAGCATGCAAAGTTTCACCAAAAGAGAAATCCTCTGGAGGGGAAGCAGAGGGAATGTAGTCCTATGCGTCAGAATCCTCATAGGTAGATAAGGGCAACTCCTGGTCATCAGAGAAAACAGAAATTTCAGAATCCTGATCAGAAGAATCAGAAGGAAAATCAGTTCTAAGTCTCTTAGAGGGAGAAGGGTGGCTTCCTCTGATTAGAGTAATAACGTCTTCAGCCATTCTTATCATTCATTTTTTAGGCATAGGGGCCTGACCATGCGGTCTGGGCATCGGTTTTCTAGGCGTGGATCGAGTTTTAGGCCTTGAAAAAGAAGATGGCATCGGTTTAATATGCAAGTCAGTAGGCCTGAATACACCCTCACAAGTTGGTGCCTGCACAGCAGCTCCGGACCCATCCAAGGTAGAGACATCCGCAGGTTCCACAGTCGAAGAAGCATCTTGTGGGCATACTGGACTCTGAATGGGTCTCAGTAGAGGCCTGCAAATCTGAAGTAGAGGGTATCAGGGGCTGCGAAAGCACCTCACTGAGTACCGGCGAACTGGCGACTAGCTTAGGAGAAGTGTCTTCGGCAGCTTTGGACCTATGCGGTCTGTTTCTGTCTTTATCTTTGCATTTTTTCGGAATGTCTGTAGTCGGGTGGCTTACCAAAGCCATTTCTGGATAATTGAACAGAGTACCAAAATATTTAGATGCGAAAATAAACAGACAACGAATAGTTCGAGGTTTGAATAAGGCACAAAACTGACAGCGAGGTACGTCGTGGTCTGGGCCTAAGCAAGGAATGCAGTACGAATAAAAATCTTTATGAGGTATTTGCTTTCCATAAGAAATACAATTGTTAACTTTCACTGACATCAGTTTAGAGCAAGAAAAAGGATCCCCAATGGGGTACTTAGCTTAGTTGAAGACTTCGGATCTGAAACTCGAAAACGAAAATTTCAGGAGTCTGCCGACCAGCACTTGTGAACGGCTTCTGCTTCGGGCACCGTATGGCAAGAAAGACCGATGCAATGGCGTCGGCTGAATGCTTTATACCCCTGACTACCTGACGTCATGTAAGATGAGACAGCAACCGACGCAGGATCAGGCCGACTGAGGGCTACCTGCAAGCAGATAACCCAAATGTAATGACTGCAACAGTGAAACACAAAGAACATCCATTCTTTCAGGTTAACTCAAGTCTGTGTGTGTGTGTGTGTGTGTGTGTGTGTGTGTTAGTTTGGGACATCTGTTCTTATTAGGATGGTAAAAAAAAAACTATATTTGAAGATATACATAGTTTTGTGTGTTAGTATTAAGTTAATAGGTTTTAGGGGGTATTGGGGTATGTGTTTGCTGTTTGTTTGAGGGCTTTCAATAAAACAAAAAGTTTTGTAAGATGTGACACAGGCTGAAATGGATACGACAGGAAACAACTGCATAAAAGTTCAACCTGCCAAACATTCTACGCATGTAACACAAAAGCTGGAACTAGACATTTAACAAACAAATTATACACAAAAGGTGAGAATAACAACATTTTAATACAATGATGCTTTCTGTAATGTCTAACTGTCAATGGTCTCACAGACAAATATGTATTATTTATTTATTTCCAGTTTGGTTACTGGGAAAGTCCACTGGGCCCAGAGAGCCCGTTTTTAGTGGAGGCCCGGGGAGAAAAGCTCCATAAGACAGAATACAGTAAAGATACAAGTCTATAAAAGTTACAGTTAAAAGAACAAGTTACAAATATATGAATTCAATACAAAGCATAGTAAGAAACAATTTACATACATTCGTTCATTTAAAGTAAGAGGCTATTTATAGTATTTACCAAGTTGAAATCATTTGGGAAATAGCTATGGGAGGTAAAGAGAGCTGAGGAACACAGGAGGAAAAATACTCCCAGGGGCATTTACTTAAACAGAATTAGGTAGTGTGAAAGCAGGTACATTTCCTTTTGGAGGACAGGTATGTGAATAGCTGGATTTTGAAGTTATCTGAGTTTGGTGCTGTCCTTAGTGTGGAAGGGATGAATTCCATTTCTTGCCTAGTTAGAAAGAAAGGAGAAGTTGGCCAGCAGGTCCTTTAGGTTTATGGATAGTAATTAAGTTTTGGTGTTCAGATCTGAAAGCTCTATTAGGGGTGTAGGGGAGAAGGATGTTTGTTAGAGCAGGGCATTTTGTTGGCTGAAATATCAGTCTGTGTGCAGTGGTAAGCTGGAAGTAGTCTAGGTAATTTGTGAGTGCTAGCCAATTCAGAGATTGGAGGGTAAGGCACTGATGGGTGGAATTTTTGGCTTTGGTGGCAAATTTGGAGATTTTATTATAGCAGTTTTCAAGTTTAGAGGTGATGGAGGAGGTCAGGTTAGTTAGAAGAGAAGCTCCGTACAGTAGGGAAGGAAGAAGGTAAGTAGTGGCCAGAGTAAGCCTAGTAGAGGTGGAGAGAGGAGGTGATAGTTTCTGTATAGCATACCTACCTTTTGGTGGTTTTTCTTTATATTTTGTTGAATATGGATATCAAACTAGAGGTGTTAGTTTACAGTAACGCCGAGAAGTTTGGTGAAGGGAACCACTTCGATAGGAGTGTTGGTTTGGCTAAGGACTTGAAAGGAACTTTTGTCATATGAGAAAGTTTTTGAGGGAGGGAATAGTAGTATTTTAGATTTGCATTGACAGAAAGGTGGTTTTGGCACATCCAGTTCTCAGTAGTTGAGAAAGCAGTTTGGGTTTTAGTTAGCAGTTCAGGGAGATTAGAGGCAGAGAAGACTAAAGTTGAGTAGTCTGCATATTGAATGACTTTGGTGTCAGGAATAGCAAAGTGAAAATTACTGATAAAGATGTTAAAAAGCATAGGTCTGAGGATGGAGTAGTCTGCATATTGAATGACTTTGGTGTCAGGAATAGCAAAGTGAAAATTACTGATAAAGATGTTAAAAAGCATAGGTCTGAGGATGGACCCCTGTGGTACACCGGTTGGGGTGGGTAAGAAGGAAGAGGTGGTGTTCTTCCATTTAACAGCCTGAGTTCTATCTGACAGGTAACTTGAGAACCAGGATAAAGTGTTTTGGGAGAGATGTAGGTTTGAGATGACGACAGAGAAGGTGTTTATGGGAAACCGTGTCAAATGCCTTAGAGAGATCTAGAACTGTAGATACTATGTGTCCTGAATCTCGGGCTTGATTGACAGTTTCTAAGAAGAAGAGTAGTGCGCTTATAGTGCTATGCCCTGGGTGGAAGCCATGCTGGGTAGGGGTAAGTATTTGGTTTTGGGTTAGAAAAGGTATACGTTGGAGGTGGACGCATTTTTCTAGGATTATGAATTGGAAAGAGAAGAGCAATGGGGGCGGAAGTTTGAGATGCTGATGTTTTGCCTACTTTGTGGAGAAGAAGAATAAAGGCAGAATGCCAGAGTTTAGGGACATAGGATTCCTTTATGGATCTCTTGATAATGATGCTGATTGGGAGTGCTATACTATCAGCAGCACACTTTACGAAGGAGGAGGGAATGTTATCAGGAGCATTGGAGCAAGGTTTAAGTTTGGATAGAAGTGTTTTTATGAAATTAGTAGAGACAGGTTTGAGCTCAAATATAGGGGGAAGTTATTAGGGAGCTTAGAAGGAGAAGAATGAAGGACAGCTGGATTATTGTTGGGAAAAGTCTTGGTCAGGTCAGATATTGTTTCTATAAAAAAATGAGTTTAATTGGGAGGCTAATTCAAGGTCAGATTTACTTGGATCAGGACAGGGGTTATTCTTGGACCCTGGGTTGAGAAGTGAGTTTATGGAGTTCCAGAATTGCTTGGAGTTTTTAATATTGTTGGACTAGAGCTTAGTATAGTAGGATTTTTTATCCTTGGTGATTTGTTTTTTTGCAAGGTTACAGAGCTGTGTGTATTGCAGAAGGGTTCTGGGCAGTTTATTCTTTTGGTAAAGCTTCCAGGATTTGTCCCTTTGATGCATAATTTCTTTTGTTTCTTTGGATAGCCAAGGAGCAGTAATAGTTTTTCTCCTTTTGTTTCTTAGTGGGGCTAGGGAGTTTAGAGTGTCTAGGAAGACAGAATTGAAGTGGTCTATAGCTTTGTCAAGATGAAGGGTTTTTAGAATGTGCCAATTCATTTGTTTGAGAATGTTGGAGAAAGTTGTGGGGTTGAATTTTCTAAGGTTGCGAGTGAGAATGTATTGATCCTGATATGGAGTAGAGGTAGTTGAACGGTAAATGAAAGCTGGGAGGTGGTCACTAATGGTATCAGCAATTGTGCCAGAGTTAGTAATTCTATTTGGATGGGTGACTAAGATCCAGTCAAGAATGGATCCTGGGGGATTTGTTTTGTTGAGTCGGGTGGTGGACAGAATTACTTGAGTAAAGTCAAAGAGGTTAATGGATAGGGAGGGTAAGGGGCTGTTGATTTTACTCCTGTCGATGTTTAAATAGCCTAGTATGCAAGTTTCATAGTTAATTTTGGTTGAAGCCCATAGGAGAATATCTTGAAGGGTACAGATGTTCTTGTGATTATTCATTTTTAGTATACCGACTGTTAGTTTTGTATTACTGAAGAGAGGAATTGGAATTTGAAGGGGAATTAAGGTGAGAAGATTAGAATAGATTAAGGCAGTGCCGCCACCTCTTTTATTTAAGTACAAAAAGTACAAATTTAAATACAAAAAGAAAGAGTAGTGAAATATATTAAAAAATGTACACTGCAAACAGCTATGTTATAGGAGACGCACTTGGAAAGAACTGAAAATGTGAATTTGATAAAAAAGGTTTTCAGGATGGATATTCAGCAGAATAGCTGGGACAAAGGAAAATAGTAACTATATTAATTTCAAGAGGAGTTCCGGATATTGATAGAAGAATATAAAAAACAACAATGGTAGATTTGTACTACTAAGGGGCTACTGGCAAGGGAGGATTACACTGGCATGTATTTACAGTCCACCTAAAACTGCTATAATGGAGCTTACGAAAATCAGCTTTCAGTAAGGATTACTTAAACGTGGGGACTGAAAGTTGATCTGCAGCAGTGAAGATGTGTCTGGGAGTCCCAGAAGGCAAAGTATAACAAAGGAGGGTAGACTTTTGAAGAAATATATGAAAATATTTGACATGGCAGATGTGAATTCAGTACTAGTAGTTTAGAGTGAATTTACATACCATTTCCCAAGATACAAAAACTGGGCTAGACCAAACAGAATTTACATTCCATGGGAACATGTGCATTTAACTGAAGGTCTTGATATCATCAGTCAATAATAACTACATTAAAAACACAAGGTAATGAAATAAAAATGAGACAATGGCATTTTCTTACCCATCTGTTGAAGAGAGAGGAATTTAAGGAAAGGATAGTGGAAATTGTTCAGATGCTATTAGAGAAGATAGAATTTTCTTATGAAAATGGAAATTAGAGAGTGAGAAAATTATAGTGGAGTTTAAAAATAAGGTGGAGATAAAAGAAAGGGAGATATGGTCAAGAAGTAATAAGAATTATTTAGAGTGACTGGCAAATGTTAAAGTACTGCAGAATAGGGGGAATCTCACAGAAGAAGAAAAGTAGCTGCAGAATGCTGAACAAAAAATAAGGGATTACCTCAATAATATACATGAGTTTAGAAAGACTGTTGTTAAACAACTGATTTTTCTTGATAACTCTAGAACACAAACTTTTAGCACAACTACTCAGGCATCAGAAAGTAGAAGGGGCACTTGCCAAGCTTATTCAGCTTACAACAAGGAAGATAACACAATATCCTGTAGAGGGTATTAGAAATATTTCAGAAATTCTATGAAAGTCTGTATAAAACAGAGAAATATGGAAATCAAGAAAAGGTACAAATGGAAATGTTTATGGAAGAATTAAATATGCCAAGATTAACGGTAGATGAGGCTTAATTACTAATAGTTAGGACATGAGGAGATGAGATAAAATGTTAATGTATAGCCAATCTGCAGAAAGTTCCCATGAATAGATGGCACTCCTGTGGAAGTTTGGAAGCTTGGAAGGAAAAAACTGAAAGATCTGGAAGGTTTTGTTTAACAATATTTTACAGGCAGGAGAAGTACTTACATCATAAAAGAAAGCGGTAGTAGATGTACTACCTTAAATAGAGTAAAAATCCAACAGATCCAGCTTCAAACGAGCTGATTTCAATACTAAACCATGACTATAAAGTGTTTATGTTAATAATGGCAAAAGTGATACAAAAGTGACAGATATACATCAATGTGGTTTTGTGGAGTGGAAGCAAACATTTGACATTACCAGAACACTGATGATCCACACGGAAGCAGAATGTAAGAAAATACCACTGTTGTTAGTGGGTCTTGATGCAGAGAATGCATTTGAGAGAGCAAGCTGGGACTTCATGAGCAGGGCAAATGGAGGCATTTGCATTCCCTAATAAAATTATAAAGTTGATGAGGAGGATATACAAGAGATCAGAGGTAAAAATGAAAGTGGGTGGGTTCCTCCCTGAAAAGTCTGCTTCATTTGAGGAACCAGGCAGAGGTGTCCTGTTTCCCCTTTGTTATTTGCATTATATTTACAACCACTGGCAAAGAAAATAAGGGACTCAAAAATTCAAGGATATAACTGGTATGGTAGTCAAGATAAGCATATAATTGGTATGGTAGTCAAGAAAAGCTGGCTGTGGGACACAGCCTAGATGGCCAATTGAGAATAGTGAATTCTGAGAGCTCCATAAACTAGTATAATATAGGAACATTTTATTATTTTCAAGTTTAAAATGTAAGAAATCTATAGATAAACTACTAAACTACATAAATATCAATTTTGGTGGAGATATACAAAAAATTTCCTGTCAAGTAACTTGGAGATGTACTGAGTCACTGAATATGAACAACTCAAGTAATTCTCATCCAGATGCTGCTTTGAAAAAAGAACTGCAATTGATGACATCTACCTTACAGAAACTATCTTTGAAGATGGATAGCTTTAAAAATGACTTAGAAAACCTCAAATTAAATTCTCAAAAACTGACCGATACTCTTAGAAACTATTACAGCAACACCATACAAAAATAACAAATATAGAGACTTCTCTAAATGACACTGAAGGGAGACTCAAAGAGGAAAAATTCCAAAAAAAATATCTGCTTAACCAGAATACATGCATGCTTAACAAAATAGATGACTTAGAAAACAGGGAAAGGAGAAACAACATACGGATCTTTGGTCTGCCTGAAAACACTGACGGTGAAGATATTTCATTCTTAACCTGGATTCCTGAATTTTTAGACTTGAAAGATGGACTTTCATTTGGAATTGAAAGGGCGCATAGAGCACTGAGGAAACCTGCTTCTAACTCAACAAATGCTCCACCTAGATCCATAGTTATAAAATTTCTTTCATTTCTGGACAAGGAACTAATATTAAAATCTGCTTGGAGAAAATCACCTTTAAATACAATCAAAGCCTGATGAGATTCGACAATGATTTTTCTTCCAGAATACTAGAAAAAAGGAAAAAAGTCTGGCCGATAATAAAACTGTTGAAACAAAACAACATTAAAGCACAGCTCGCCTTTCCAGCCAAGATAATAATACTTTTTGCCAATGAGATGAGAACCTTTAATGACTCAGAAGAAGCTACTATATTCATCAAAAACAACAACATAGTCTCTATCCCAGAAGAAATCGAATGGATATCCCCTGCTCTTAAAAGAATAAAAGAAACAAATCCTTGGACCGATGCTAGAAAGAAGAAACAAAAAACTGATTCCGAGATAGCTGTCCCAAAAAAAATAACTCTTACAACTACATCTCTCAATGTATCAACTGATATGGTACATCATTTGTCATCTGTTTTTATTTTTAAAAAAGAAGGGTTTTTTAAACAACTGAGAAACAGTAATGATTTATTCAGAATGTTCAGAGAGTCCAATAATTCTTCACAAACTAAGGTAGGTCAAGATGGGTTACTATTTACATTATATATAAGCCAAACAAAGCAACATATAATACAAACCTAGAAGTTTCTGTTCCCCTACTTGAACTCAATGAATACTTATCTTGCTCATTTTTGATTTTACTTATAATTTAAGTAATTAATTAATTCAACAAAGTACCAGTCATCAGAGTACCATTCATCAGAGTTCAGACTCAAAAGTAACAAATTAACATCATATATAACAGCAGTAACAGTAGAGTGTTTTGAAAAAAAAATGCTGTCATGGAGACTAATGCCTTCTTCAGTTAAAGTATGATTTAGAAATGCCATGTATATCCTAGTTAAATAACAGTAGCAAGCTGTTAGTACAAATGTCATCATTATTCTCATCATTATTCTGTCTAAATATAGTTAATATCAATTATGGCAGGTATCATAGCTTCGAGTGCTATTTGATCAATCCTGATATGGTCTGCGTGGATGCAGCCGTGTCTGGCAGCTAGTACAAATGTCATCATTATTCTGTCTAAACATAGTTAATATCAATTATGGCAGGTATCATAGCTTCGAGTGCTGTTTGATTAAGCCTGACACGGTGTGTGTGGATGCAACTGTGTCTGGCAGCTGCTGTAGGTTGCCGTTTTCATCTCCGAGAAGCTGTGGGTTGCAGTTTGTGATTGAGGCTTACTGATGCTTGTGTATTAGGAAGAGACATTTGGTGTTTTAGCCTGGATCCAAAAGGAAGGGGAGAGGGGGGTGGATAAAACTTGTTGGGAGTTTTTTTTTTTTTTTTGATCTGTTTGCGCTCAGTTCTTTTCCTGGCTGCTGCCTCGCTGAAAGGGAAGGAATTTACGCTTGAAGTTGCAGTGAAGTGAAGCTTTGCTTCAGGTGCATCGGGAGCCTCGGGTAAGCAGTACACAGGCACCAACAAAAACAGATGCTCCCAGGTTGCTATGGTAATGGAGACAGAGTGACAATAATGCTTAAAGGCTCTGAGAAGCCTCAGAGATGATTCTCGGCAATGAAGTTTTTGGTTTTGTACTCATATTGATAGTTTCCCAACACTTCATTTAGCTCATTAAGTTGATTCTCGAGAGAGAAAAAATAAAAATAATAAGCGCAATTTTATATTTAAAATGTATTTTGGTCCAAACACATTAAGGACTTACATAAGAGTGGAAGTCTGACTTACTGTGAAAGACTAAGAGCACTTGTCTTGTGCAGTACCCTTTGCAGTGGTCTGGGAGGTGAGCTTGCTCGGACGTCTTGGCCATATGGGGATAGCGGATTCTAGGGGTGTTTGGGTTGCCAGGATGTGCTAGAGAGCCATCAGATCTGTGGGAATTGGAAGGTGTGTTGAGTGGTTCACTGGCAGAGTGGCCACTGCATGGAACAGGCTGGTAAAATGGAACAGGACAAATATTGGTTTGGGTATTTTAAGAGCAGCCTGGAAACACACCACATGAACTAGTGAATGGTATTCTGGCAAAACTGGATGGGCATTGTTGCCCATGCCTGAAGTACTGATGTGTGTGTATGTAAGGATGGATATATACTTACAATAAATAAGAAACTAGAAGGGTCTCATAATTTAAAGTCTATGGACTGTATAAACATGCTTGGAAGAAGCTAATAATAAGAATAAGCATTAAAGCTTGTGGTCTCTCAAAATAACTAAGCAACAGCCAAAAAAAAAAAAAAAAAACACAACAGTTATGTAAAGTATGATTTTAGTAAATGTAGACATAAAATATATAATCGTCATATAAGATGAAGCAGTCTGCAGAATTTAGATATTAAAAACAGGTTTTAATAACATGGGCTTGTGTATAATACTACTGTCTTAACTTGTCATAAATGACATACACTAAATTGAACATCAAGGGGAAGCATGATGATTTTCTTATACAAGTAAATATACATAACAAGTCATGTAATTGCTTTAACGTGAATTGTAGTTTTTGTAACAAATCATGACCATATATAATACTTAAGTGGTTACCAAGGTAACTAACGCTTTATATATGACATCAAACTGACAAAGTTGTCCAAGAGAAACTATAGAAGCCTGAATTTGAAATGCCACAGAATGTAACCATCATATTCTGAACAAATAGTATTAAATTAACAATAGACACTCAGTTTAATAACATGGGCTTGTGCATAATAACAATACTGTTTTAACTTGTCATATCTGACATATACTATATTGAACATCAAGAGGAAGCGTGATGATTTCCTCACATAAGCAAATGTGCATAACAAGTCATATAATTGCTTTAACTTGAATTGTGGTTTTATAACCCATCTTGACCATACATAATACTTAAGCGGTTACCAAGGTAACTAATGTTTTATACATGACAAACTGACAACGTTGTTCAAGGGAAACAATAGAAGCCTGAACTAGGAATGTCACAGAATGTAACAATCACATTCTGAACAAATAGTATTAAATTGACAATAATCACCCAGTTCAACCTTTGCTGATTATACAAAATAGAATGTTGCTATTTAAATCTAAAAACTTCCAGTGTATGTCATAAAATGCCAATTTATAAATATGGAAAGGGAATTTGTAATCAATCACAATAAGTGCATTTTTTGTTTTTAACGTATAATTTCACTCATTTTATAATAAGAAATGACAAATATGAAAATCCTTATGTGTAGGAAATGGGGGGGGGAGGAAGAGGGATGCACTGATAATTAAAATGCACTAACTTTCATCAATGTTCACATAAAACAAACTTGATGCTTTAAGTAAGTTAGCAACAAACAAAATTATTACTTAAATGCTGGCAAATAATGAAACAAATTCTGATATAGCCAGTAAAATACATTGTATTATAAACATTAGGTATAATTATTACCATCTATTTATATTAAGTAATACGTTTTGAAAGACCATCAGTAAGGCTGAATATGTTAAATAACTGCGTGATATAATCTTTTACTGAGGTTTTATATATGATACATCCTACTTTACTATGATTGAATTGCTTGTCATCAATCTTTCATGTAAATATTAATTACTTATACAATAAGTAGACATTTATATTGTATTAGAATTCTGTCTAATCTACAATAGTACTATATTTGTTCAAAACAATATAAATATTGCTTACTCCTATTACAAATAAATATTCTCCATATGATAATTCAATTTATGGAGCTTAGATGTTCTGGATTGCCAAGGTATGAGTGATACTCTGATGGACTTGGGTTTATCCATCAGATTAGGAATAATTTTCATTCCATGGCTAGTGTGGATCTTAGTTTTGTTAACATTTATTAATTTAAATTTATTTCACAAAAACATTGTTAGTATGCCTGACCAAAACATTACTTTATTGGTAAACAAAGTATAAAACTGCTAATTTCCTTTAAAAGCTCAAACATATACTTTATAGTTATCAGAAGAAAATGTTTAATAGTCACAATAAAACAAAAAATAGATAGTCTAAATAACCTAAAATGGATTTAACTTTATCTTTAAATACCAATGGCTTAAGATGCTGCGGTGGTACGGCGGTAGCATTGTTACCTCACAGCAAGAGGTTCTCCTGTTCGATTCTCGGCGTGGCTTGGGAGTGCCTTCTGTGTGGAGTCTGCATGTCCTCCCCGCAGTTGGGTAGCATTCAAAAGACATGCGTGCGTAAATGGGCGTGCCTTCGTTGAAGGTTGGGCGTCGAGATGGCACCTCGGCGGTTCGTAAAAATCTACTGCCAATCATTAGCGGACTGGAGTTCCGCTGTGGCGACCCCTTACCGGGAAAAAGCCGAAAGACAAACAACAACCAATGGCTTAAACCATCCTAGCAAGAGATCAAACCTACTGAAATATTTAAAACTGAACAAAGTACAAATTGTTTTCCTTCAAGAAACTAATTTCAAAACAAATGACAATTACAAATGGAATCCTAAGGAATATATGATATTGGTGCAATCCACTTATAAGACAAAGACAAAAGGGATAACAATTTTATGGAAAACAAATGTGATTAACCCAGAAATCATTTATAAGTATGAAGATAAAGAAGGCCCTATGGTATTAGTAATAGTTAAATATAACAACAGAATATGGACCTTAGACAATCTATATTGGTTCCCAGGCATTGAACAGGAACTGTTAAACACTTGGATTTCATTTCCAATAATTATAAAGGCAACTTAATATTAGGAGGAGATTTTAACTGTACACTTCATATTTCTGAAACTACAAATAAAAGACAGCTGCGTACATCTGCTGTATCAAAAGCTTTAAACAAGTGGGTAGAATCATTTCATCTTGTATATACTTTCAAATTCTTTGTTGGTTTACCATCAAGATCACAGATTTGGTATCCAAACTAGAATAAATAAAATATTTGCTGTCCATGACTTACACTGTAAAATCATTAATTTCTCAATCACTCCATGCCCCTTTTCAGACCACAATTCATTGATACTAAATCACACCAATCCTACAGGAAAACAAATCCCCAAACCTCTGTACCTCATATAGACCAATATCATTATTAAATAATGACTAAGATATGTATGACAATATTAACTGACATAATGAAAATACCACTATCAAAATCAATAAATAATGATCAAACTGGATTTATATATCATAGACACACACGCATGACAATATTAAAACGATAATTTCTCTTATAGATTATGTTAATAAAGAAAATAAACACTCATAATTGGCTTAGATACAGAGAAAGCCTTTAATTCCCTAAATTGGGACAATTTATTCTAAATCTTAATTCTACTTGAATTTCCTGCATCCTTTGTTCGTCTCCTAAAGAATATATATACAAATAATGTAGCATACGTCAAGTTAGGTCCTTTTACCTCTGAATCTATACATGTACCAAAAGGCACTAAACAAGGATGTCCCATATCACCGATTCTATTTGCTCTGGCTATTGAAATATTGGCAGATTCAATTTGTAACGATATAAAAATCAAAGGAATAGATGTTTATGATCAATAAAATTCTAAAGTAATGCTATTTGCTGATGACATATTACTAACATTATCCAATACAAAAGAGACATTAGAAAAATTAAATATATTAATTGACAAATTTCATATGACTTCAGGACTCCATTTCAATAAATCAAAATTTTTATTTTTAAATAAAAAAAAATAACTACAGACTAACGGGGATCGCATCATAGGGAAAAAAGAATCTACCTTAAAATATCTAGAAATTGAGTTATGCAACGATAATAATGAATTAGTCTCAAACTACAATAATATCAACACAATTTAAATCCCTGCAGAAAAATTGAAAAAAATAATATTAACATTTGAAGATAGGCTACAGGTAATAAAAATGGTTTTACTGCCCACGATCCTATATATAGTCTTGGCAATACAACTGTTACCAGAAAGGAATATACTTAAAGAAATAATTTCATGCCTAATACATTTTTTGTGGTTTCCAAAAGAAACAGAACAGCTTTAATACATCAAATCAGACCATGGAAACAGGGAGGATTAAACTTGCCTGATATAGAAACATATATATATATATATATATATATATATATATATAGAGAGAGAGAGAGAGATAAGTCCAAATTACTGTGCAAATTGAAAGAATTACTAACTGTAATATCAATAAATGAATTTGATTTACAAAAAAAAATTCAAATAGCAGATAACAACACCATTTATAGTCACAAAGAACTTTCCATATAAAATATATAGAGAAATTATTAATTCTTGGGAACAGAAAGGATTTGTTTGTTGGCTCTAATGTATCAAAGAACTAAAAGTTTGAGATATGCATATGCAAGTAATAAAAACAACATACAAAATTCCACAACAGGACTGGCTAACTTTACAAAGTATTCTGTCATATTCGCAAGATTTAAGTAGAAGAATTAACAATTCTTCATTTAAAGAAATACATTTATGAAATAGGTTCATAGGTTCATACTAGGCTATCTGCCCTGGGGCATTTATAAGCCTAGCCTGAGTGTGTTTGGCTTTCGCCACCCTTTGATTTGAGTTTACTGTGCCCTTTTTAAGGTTAGTTTACTGTGCCTCTGTCTAGTAGTGACACAGAAGTAATCCCCGGGGTAAACCTACGATCCCCCTTCCACTCATCAAGATTCCTCTTGAAGAGAGGAAGTGAGGGGCTCTGCCTAACATGGACTGGGATCCTATTCCAGAGCGAAGGCAGCCTCTGGGTT
This sequence comes from Protopterus annectens, assembly GCF_019279795.1. Taxonomy (NCBI): domain Eukaryota; kingdom Metazoa; phylum Chordata; order Ceratodontiformes; family Protopteridae; genus Protopterus; species Protopterus annectens. The sequence goes on from NC_056732.1 coordinate 1,672,242,753, forward strand.
ATGAATCTGTCCCTCCAGCATGTTCTATTTATTTCTGTGCTGAGGTTCAAGCCCCTTGAGCACGTGGCTCTAAGGGATTTGGAGTTTCTGAGGTGGAGCATGTCCATTAATTCTGGGTTGGACATAGCTTTATATGTCAGGCATAGATCGCCTCAAAGTAGGCGGTATGCAACTGAGTAGAGCTGGAGTTTTTTTAACCAAGCAGCATATGGCATCTGTTTGAGACCCTTGATCCTCTTTGTGAGGTACTTTTGGGTTCTTTCTAGTTGCTGCAGGTGTCTGGTAACGTACATCCCAAAAGGGGCATTGTATTCTATTATGGGCCTGATGAGAGATGAATAAAGGGGCACGATGACCTCCCTTGATCTAGATGTGAATCCTTTCATGATAAGGTGGGCTATGTAGAAGGTCTTTCTATCCACTTTGGCAATGTGGTTGTCAAAGGAGAGATTACTACCAACTTGGGTCCCCAGGTCCCTAATTACTTCTTCTGTACTTAATGGGTTACCACCTATGTGGTAGTTTGTGGGCACTTTGTTTTTGCCAAAGGGTATGACAATACACTTTTTGGCATTCAGCTTTAGACCATGGCTCTGGCACCAGTTACCTGTCTCTGTGAGACCTTTTTGAAGGATGCTCGTGTCAGCTGGAGAGTCAATTATGGTGCCCAGTTTGCAGTCATCTGCGAACTTGGTCAGCCACAGTCCTCCCTTGTTAGACTGTACCTCAGAAAAATATATACCGAACAAGAGAGGCCCCAGGACTGAGCCTTGTGGGACACCACTTGTAACTGGTTTCGAATCTGACATGGCTCCAGCAACTCTGACTCTGTGGGTTCTGTCTTTGAGCCAGTTTGCAACCCATCTAGTGACATAGAGGTTTATATTTAAGCTGGATAGCTTATCTATGATGCCCGAGTGGGGTACTGTGTCAAAAGCCTTCGCAAGGTCCAGATAGGCTGTGTGGACTACCTTCCCTTCATCTATGGCCTTGGTGACTGTTTCAAAGAAGTTGACCAGGTTCAAGAGGCAGGCTCTGCCCTTGATAAAGCCGAAATGGGTAGGATCTAGTGTCTGTAGGTCCCCAATGTCTTTGTTTATGAGTTCCATGATGATCCTCTCCACAGCCGTGCAGACTAGGCTAGTCAGGCTTATGGGGCGATAGTTTCCAGGGTCCGTCGAGGCACCACCTTTGTGGAGAGGGACCACTGTTGCTGTATGCCATTCTTTGGGTACATATCCTGTAGTAAAGGCTGAGATTGTACAGCAGTTTTATGTGAGGTTTTAGTTCCTCTTGGAGTTCATGTAGTACGCAACCTGGGACACCGTCTGGTCCCACTGAAGCAGTGTTTTTTGCTTTGGAGTGGGCGGCTTCCACCTCAGCATCTGAGATGTTAGGGAGGCTACACTCTGCTGGGATAGATATTTGCTCTTTTGGGGGGGGGGGGTTTGCACTAAACCTATCTGCCAGGATGTTGGCAATGTCTGTGGGTTCAGTGTATTTTTTGTCATTTAAAATCAACTCTGAGCATATCTGGGAGTTGCATCCCAGGTTCCTAATATAGCTAAAGAAAGCCTTGTGATTGTCTTTAGTGTCCTGTGCAATTTTTCTCTCAAAGCTGGCCTTGGAGGATTTTATGAAGTATCGTAATTTTTTGCTAGTACTGATCAGAGATGCCTTCACTTTTAGGGATTTTGCTCTATCGTGTAGTAGCTTCCTCCTTCTGTTGTACAGCTTACTTATGGCTGGGATCCACCAGACTGGACGCCTGCCTTTGGACGATTGGGTCTTGGTTTTGTTTGGAATAGCATGATCCATGCATTCCTTGAGGTGTCCATAGAATGTGTTTATATAGGATTCTGTAGTTTGGGCCGTAGTTTCCACTGGCCCGGGGGCCTTGAAGGATTACACCTCGGTTTTGAGAAGTGTGAAGTTCGCTTTTGAGAAGTTTTTCACTGTGGTTTTCTGGGCTGGGGGTGGGGTCGGGTTGTGGATATCCAGTGAGATTAATTTATGGTCTGATCTTACCAATGAGGGGTTTACTTCAGATATGGAGCACAGAGTCCCTATGTTGGTAATGATCAGGTTGAGTAGGTTTTCCCCTCTTGTGGGAATGGTGACTAGTTGTTCCATAGCATTTGAGTTTATAAATTCCAGGAACCTTTGGGCTAGGGTGTTGGGCCTTGAGTAATGCTCCCAGTCTATGTTTGGGTAGTTGAAGTCACCCAATATAATGGTGTTTGGAGAGATCTTCATGTTCTTCAATGTTTTCAGGAAAGCCGAGTGGGATTCCTGATTTTGAGAGGGTGGTCTGTAGCATGCTATACACTGAAAAGCAGTTTTGCCCACTGTTAGTTGCACATGGATGATCTCCGATGCTTCGTGCAACGCCACTAACCTGGAGGTGTGGGTATCCTTGATACATATGGATACTCCTACGAAATCATATATAATGACTTTGACATGGGAAACAGTATTTCAAAATTTTACGAAATATTGATAAACTATAAAACAACACTCAAAACCTCATATTGGAAATATATAACAAAAGGACACAATACAGTTATCTGAAGATATTAAAACAAATATCTTATTAATCGATAAAATATACATCCTTTACACAACACTGGAAAGTTTTTAATTGGAAATGCTTGCACAGAGCATTCTTAACCCCAGACAGACTCAGTAAAATTAGTTCTTCCATAAAAGGAATATGTTGGAGATGTGACCAAGTACACAATGCAGATTGGAACCACATTTTCTTTGACTGTGTTAAAATTAAGCCATTTTGGAATGGTATTAACTTTCTACAAGCTTTATTTAATGAATCATTTTATTTAACTAAAGCTCTTGTATTATTAAATGTGAACGAAGGTCCTCATTTGAATAGGTCAAACATGTATCTAGCATGGACTATACTTGCAATTTTAAGGAAGTGTATAACAAGAAGATGGCTTATAAACACTATCAACTTTGGAAGATTTCTACAGCCTACTGAAGACCACGGCATTACTGGAAATTAAAAATTAAAGAACTAAGAATTTATCCAAAGCCATTTATCAACAACCCTTGGGGAAAAGTCTTATCGTTGATTGACACTGTACAATAACTGATCAGACACTGTGATAATGGATTGGACATACTTATAAATTAACTGTATACATTAAGATCTGTTATAGTGTCAGGCTAATGTAAATAGTGCACATAGTTATTTAAGATGTTATGTATAAATACTATGGAATTCATTCAAATTTATTTGAAAAATAAAAAAAAGTTTTGAGAAAGAAAAAAAGGCCCTATTTGCAGATGTTACTTTATATCTGATAAAACCAGAAAAGGACATTACAGTGTTGTGGAACTTTTTGTGACGGCTTCAGATTTTTTTGGGATACAAAATTAATAATGCTAAAACAAAGGCAAAACTGGTAGATTATGTATCCTCACACAAACTGGTTCAGCAATATCTCTATTTCTGGGTACGTGATAAAATGTATTTAGGAGCATGGATTAAAAATGATTCCGGTGTGGCAGGTAAGGATATGTGGGAAGAGACTAAACAAAATATCATACAAAAACTGAGAAATTGTAAGCTCTGTTATATGGATATGGATAGTAACATACAAGCAATTAAATTTTTTAGTCCGCTTAGTCTTACACAAAGGTCAGGCATATTTATCAACTAGAGGAGAAGTTGTAGATTGCAGTTACAGAGCTGAAGGGTTTTTGTATGGAAAGGGAAGATGGCAAGAGTCAAGTGGGATAAGCCGATACCTCCAACAGAACAGGGCAGATTGGGATTACCCAATTTGAAGGGGTATTTCACAGTTAAGGCTCATATACATAGCACATGCAGAAACTTATAATGCACAATGGAAAGGGGTAATGATGAAACGTGGAGGGGGGCTCAAGAAACAAGGAGAGACTGGGATTCTGGACGCAGACCTTTAAGAATAATCACAATTGTACAGAATATTATGTTCATAAAGTAGCAGAAATTATATGAAGAACTAAACCAACAAGGAAATGGAGAAAGGAGATTTGGCTGATAGGGATGACTGCAATTAGGGATACAGACAATAGGCAAGAGGGGGCTGGAATTTACTGGAGAAAACTGGCAAATGAACCAAGGTATTGGGAATAAATAATTAGAGAGGGAAAGGTAACAGAAGGGGAAGACACCAAGAATTTATTTGGAATGCAGGTTAGAGATTGCCTTCCCTATCGACTGATATCAGAGTACAGGCAAAGAGAAAGAAATGGTGAGGGTCCTAAACAAAACACCAACACTGGCAGAGTTTTTAGTAGGCTAGAACAGAAGCTACTGTAAAAAAGAATAATTAGTACAGCATATAAAATATTTCAAGATAACTATAACAATCAATCAGAGGAGGTTAGAAAGGTTTGGAAAGAGACTGGATAAGCAATTCACAAAGAAACAAGAGGGGTGTTCATGTATGCCTCCCAAATATGCCACAAAATCTAGAAGATTTAAGATTTTTGCTTGGAAATGATTACACAGATATTTTATACCCTAAGTAGGCTCCAGAGAATTTTTTTCTCAGGTACATGGGAAATGTTGGAGGTGTGATGGGGAAGAAAAAGGCAACTGGAAACATTTTCTGGAGTATAATGAGGTGGCAAACTTTAAGGACTTCCTGCAGACTACTCTATCAGAGATACTAGGTGAGCAAATTGGTGTCACTGGGGAGATGTTTTTTCTGAGCTATGATACAGAATCAGAATCGCCTAAACATACCAAGGCCTTGCTAAATCTAATTATGGTGGCTGCCAAAAAAGCAATTACTAGAAAATGGAAATCAAAGTCTAAACCAACTGTACTAGAAGTAGTGAATATAGTAACAGAGATAAACCAACTGGAACTGGGGTCTTTAGAACAGGGTAGGAGCAAATTACACATAAAAAAAATGAGAATTGTGGGAACAATACATACGGGGAGGAATGCGGTTTAAAAGAAGACAGTATCTGAATGACCTATGTAATGTTTGACTGACAATGATTGGGCAGATAAGCAATGTATAATGTTTGCAGCTACAATTATGTCAATATGGTTTGTGATGTAAAATGCTTCCAACCAAGATTGTGCCAATTTTGTTTGTTTTTATTTATATAAATGTATGATTGCCTATGTCATAAGTGATAATTTAATAAAGATGTTTCTTGTTAAAAAAAAAAGTTAAGTCTATAAATGAACAGTACCATTGACTAAAACCTTTAGACTTACCAACAGAAAAGGCCCACTTCATACTGTCTTGCTTTGCCATTCCAAGCATTGGAAGCATGGTGCCAAGGATAGGGTTCAGGAATGGCACCATTCCAAACACTGCAAGAGGAAAAAAAAGGACATCATTCATACTGCACGAGAGGGAAGATGCTTGTCAACAGAACAAGGGCATAGTTCTGCAGTTTCATAAAAAGTTCAAAAGACACCATCACCAAAGCTAAATGACAAGTCAACTAAGACATCAGCTAGCTATGGGAGAAAAAATAACATAACACAAACATTACAAAGACACCTGGAATGGTACAATTTTAGGACCACAGAATTTTCTTCACATTTATAACTTACTTTCTTCACACCAACATCCTAGTGCAGTATAAGTCAACAAACCAACACAAAGCAAAATATAAATGTCTACTCGCAGATCTATTCAATAATGCCTTTTGTCTTGCTAGTTTCTCAATCACTTTTTAACTGTAAGCATTACTTTCATGCTCTACATGTGAAGCAATAAAACACAGCATCGATGAGTGTGTGCATGGGCATGAGCACACACACACACACACACACACACACACACACACACACACACACACACACACACACACACACACACACAGACACACACTGGCTCAACTGTGCTTACCCTTTACCTAAGCAATACTGACCCAAGCATGCCCTCATCCATTATGGCACTTCTAAATGATGAAGAACCCCTTCTGGTCAGATGACAGACTATCCTTTTCCAGGGTGCATACCCACAGACCTTCCAGAGTATTCTCAGCCTTATCACCTTGCTCGTATGAGCCCATAATACTGCTATACTGCAAAACAGACTCTCCACATTTTGTCTGCAGTTCCTTAGTATAAGCTCGTGACCCGATTATGTGAGTCTCAAAACACTTGGAAAATTCAACTTCTATTCCAAGAAAATAATAGCAAATTCCAAAACTTGCCATTATACTTCCCCCAGCAAATACCTCCCACATTTCTTGACAGAGCTACTGCAGATGAGAAAATACTAAACAGATACTGAGAGATAATGAAATTTCAGATTTAGTAATATGTACTCTCTAAATTCAACCTTGGGTCCACTGATGCAAGTAGAGAAGCCATTAAACTGATCCTGAGGACTCCCCCAATAAAAAAACAAATTAAATATCCAGGAGCTTAGAGCAGATAATAAAAGGAGGTACTAACTATTTATTTTTTAAACAAACATTTATTAAATCATCACATTTTAAGCTTCAACGTGAGCTGAGTTCACATACACTAATAGAAAAGAAAAGTTGTAAGTTTCTATATGACCATCATATAGTACATATTTTCTTTTTAGCACTTTTCATCCACTCCAATATTACAAACTGCTTGAATCTTGTCTTTCCTTAAAGTGCGTGCACATCTCCTAAGCTTTATTCTGCATGTACTGTTTTAACTACCCCAATTCTAACTCCCACAAACCAGGTTACACTGCTCCAACCACACACTCTCTATACTTGCTCCTAAAACATGGGAAACCTTCCCTAGTCACCTAAAGCAACTACAACCCTCTTCCCCACCTTCAGAGCTGAATTTAAGAAATCCCTCCATACCAACTCAAACTGTGCTTCTCGTACAGCAGGCCCCATTACAAAAGGGCTGCCATACTCTCCCTCAACTACTAACACCCCCATCATCCCCTGTCCTGACTCATTACCCCACAGCATTTCCACCATGATGTAAACTGGAAACATAATCATGTGAATTGTGATATGCATTTCGCTCAGAATTGTTGCTAAATGTATTAATTACTACTGTGCAATGTATTATATAGTTACTTTCTGTTCTGTTTTGGTACATACAGCTTTGTCTCTCTGCTCTCTTTTTCCTCTTCATGAATTTCATGTGGGAAGAACCTGCAAATGGTCAGTTGTAATCAGTGCACCACTATGTAAACAAGTGTAAAACAAAATAAAATCTCACGCCCCCCACTACAGTTTCTTCATTTTACATCCAAAAAATATTTGAAACCATCTTCACAAAACAAAGCTTGATCCATAGCTAGTAATTTTGGTTAAAACTATTGTTATTCCCCAACCTAAAACAAACACTTTATAATATAATCATAGTTTAAAATAAAAATGGGTCTATATGAAGCCAGATCTAAAGGGTCTTTAGGTTTCACTATTTTTTTTTTTAATATTGGTAAACGTGTCTTTCACATTTTTACCACTATTCCATCTTAAATTTTAAAATTTCCCCAGGAGTAATTCTGTTGCATGAGACTTCAGTCTATTATACATCACTGTTTGTATTTCATATCTGCCTTTTCTCAGCTGAATTGTTAAATCTGATCTTCCTCTAACACTGGTCTATCTAGTCTTCAATAAATATTTCCCATTCCACCATTTTTGGTTTGGTTTCCCCATTCCTCTGACTTTTACACAGATTTTCTCACAATTTCAGAAGTACCTCCAATACCTTTAAAGGCATAGCTGATTACTTTGTCATAAGCTCCCTATATTCTAGCTGCAACTCCTCCTTGCTCTCTGTGCCCAAGTCATTGTACTAAACATTTTCTGCACACTAGCATTACCAAAAATAAATACTTGATCAACAGATGCCTTTCTAAACTCAAACATACTGTCCAAATATTCATTTTATTTTTTTCCATCAGCACTCTTCAATTTCTATTTTACTTGTTCTGGCAGATTTTCCTTCTGCAATAATTTAACCCTTGCCAACTCCTCTAACACTCAAATTACTTCTTTCCCATATTCCATCTCTTTTACTTCTGTCATAATTTTAAAAGCTATTTTCATTTTATCCCACTCACTCACTACTACTCCTGAAGTAACTTCTATCATCCTAATAACTCTTGAAAAGAATTCACTATCTGCTCGTTAAATTTATTTTTTTTAAATGAGGCATGTAGGAAAGTGCCAATGTCTCATTTTTAACATTAGCTTGCTTCTTTATCTTAGTTTTTTCTTTGCGAATGATAAGACTGAATGCCCTGAGACTTCTCCAGCAACTCCATTAAACATACCCCGGTGAAATATTCCAACCCAGTCTAGCCCAGTTAATATATCTCAGGGAGTAATAACCAAATACTATCACAGTTCCTGCTACTGAATTTACATCTTCATAGTCAAAGAAATGTTTTATGGCTTTTCCCGGTTAGGAGTCACCATAGTGGATCACCGGTCCGCAGACCGAGTGGCAGTGAAGGTTTTACAGTGTCGACTTGCCAGTCCGGCACCAAACCTTTACAGAAGGCATACACACATGCATCTACCTGCATGTCTTTAAAACTCACTCTACCACAGGGAGGACATGCAGACTTCACACAGAATGCTCTCCAGCCAATAACTGAACCAGAGAACCTGTTGCTGTGAGGCAACAACGCTAACCCCTGCAACACCACAGTCCTCACATAGTAAATGCTATCATTTTCTTTTTAAGAAATCATTTTTTGTTACATTTTTGCTTCTAAGTACAAATATTAAATTGCTCACTAATGCAAATCAGGTTTTGGTCCCACCCACAATTAACATTTCTCTCCCCCCTTCCTTCTCTCCCTTCTCTTATTAGAAAAAGCAACAATTACTTCTCTGATAGCTCCCTTTTTTAACTCCCTTTCCTAATCTCCCCCAACTGCAAAATCTTTCCTTTCTCTTAAGTTTTTTGCCCATATTTAAAATGCTTAACAGCTTTATCACTGGTTATCACTACTGATTACACTTTACTAGGTGTTCAATACCCTATCACTGTAATATTCGCTGTTTGATTTTCTGATCCATTTCTCCTATATGTCAATTTTACTATTTGTTACTGCACTTCATGTGATGACATTATGTAGTTTAACTATATATGTTGGAGCTTTTCTTCCCAGGCCTCCACTGTAAAGGTGATTAATGCCCAGTTGGACTTTCCCAGTAAACAAATGCTAAATACAATAAAAAAACATATTTCCAGCTGAAAGTTATTTCTAAGATTCTTCTAATCTCTATAATAGCAGTTATAGGTGGAATATAAACACATGCTAGCATAATACTCCTCCCTACTCCCGTTACTAACACCTTATTACCATAAATCTATTATTACCCCCCCACCACATGTACCACAATAGTACCCCTTCTTACAGTCACTGTTACTCTCCTTTTCTTTTCTCTCCAATATTCTGCTGAAGGTCTATCCTGAAATCCTTTGTCAAATTCACATGCTCAATTCTATCCAAATGCAATCTCATGTAACATAGCTATCCTTAATACAATTCAATGCTCTTTACCTTTGCCTACAGCTGTAAAACCCTTTACATTCCATATTAATATTGACAGAGCAGCCATTCTGACTTGGTCTTTTTTTTTTTTTAACAGGTTTCCATCTTGTAGCTTACATGAACAGATTAAAACCAGCTGGCTGCTGACCTCTGCATTTGCTTTTCCTCATGCCTACTTGAGCCAATGTCATATTTTCCCCAAACTTTTCACTAACACATGAAATGGAATATAAATACATTTTCACACATAAAATTGCATTTTTTAACTCACAGCAAACACACAAAACTATATACACTTTCCAAAAAGAAGGTCCATATGTCCAAATACGAGCAGTTGCCCTAAACTGATGGCTGCACTCAAAACTACTACTAATTCTAAAGTTAATGTTAAGGCATGCTAATTTGCAAGTTATAGCCAGTGTTCACACTTAACCAGATTACTGTTTTATCATTTCTCAATTCTTCTTTCAGATGTGAAATAACTTGCATGCCTTCAGTAAATACAAAATTTTTGCCTTAAGAAAAAAAGTACACTGGCTACCTTAAATAAACTAAACTGTGCACTCTTCTGTTTAATGCATTAATATGCTACGGCTGCCAAGGTGGCATCTAGTTGTATAACCATTTACTTTCTACATTTTCAAAACTATTCCTTACTTTACAAACACATCTTTCTAAAATACTGCAGCATTGATCCAAAGTGGATATTACTTTCATGTTTTTCATTAGGTGTCACCACTGATAAATCCCTAACTTATGATGTGCACATATCCCAAACAATTAAAAAGGTCCACACAAAACTCTGAACACTCTATAGAGCCAGACCATTCCTCCCCCAATCCAGCAAAATGGCCATTGCCCAAAACCATCTCCTATCCACTCTGTTATATGCCCCCCCCATTTTCACAAATCTAAATAAACTGAAGCCTGCTACAATAAAATAGCAAGGTTTGCTACCAACCTCCCTCACAGAACACATCACTGTTCTGCTCTTCACAAACTAGAATGGCTAGAACTCCCAAACCTATTATACCTCAAACAACTCACAGTATGCCATTCCATTATCTACCTACCAGACAAATGTCCACCCCTTACAATCCTAGTAAAACCATTCTCTAGCAATAAAACCCTCTGCTCATCTGATAAAATTCTTCTACAAATCTCTAAAGCCAACAATAAGTACGGAGATACTTTATTCTCAAACCACATCCCCAAAATCTGGAATGCAGTTCCCCAACCCTTTCTTTGCATGGAAAACCCCTCCAAATTCAAAACTCTTCTCAAGTGCCACCTGACCAATAATTGGTAATGCACCTGCTCAAAACCATGCTAACCCCCTTAGTAAGCTAACTCTGTTCATCCTATATTTGTTGCAATTATCGTTTCTCTGATTCTCTCTCATGGGTCCTATCCCCAGCGTATTACTTTATTCTAATGTACTATTTATTCACCTCCCAACCCACCCACATTGTACAAATACCTTAATAGTATAGGACCCTCCCTTGGTCCAATCTCCAGCTTATTACTCTATATCTTTATTCTAATGGAATATGTTGTTTTAACTCCCACCACACCCCACAGTGCAAGTACCTTAAGGTTTTTCCATTTATTTCTCTTTTGTCTTCTTGTCTAAATCTCCTGTGCATCACATTCAATGAGCAACAATAATAATGTGTTTATGTATAACTAACCATTTTTAATGTATTACTTGAAAACTTTTGATTGTATTGTTCCTCAAATGTATTACTTTTAACTACATGACTGTAATGTTTTTATATACTATGTTAACACTTTTTTTTACTATAACATGGAGCTTTTCTCCCTGGGCCTCCACTGAAAATGGCCCTTTTTGGCTCAGCTGGACACTGCCAGTAAACAAATAAAAATACATTTCTTTATTTTTAATTGTTGTTTAATAATAAAAATATCTACAGCTGAACTAACAATCTAAATATTTATACAGAAACAAGGGGAATTATCTTTTAATATAATCAAACATTTACATAACCAAGCAACTAAAGATCACATCATATTAACTTTAATTTACTTCTTGATTTAGCATAAAGCCATTGCAAAAACAAAAAAGTATTTTCTTCCTTTATCACTAACTTATACAGCAGTGCTGAAAAAAAACCCAATGTCACATTTAAAATACCTCTATTATACCTTATCTTTATACATAAAGCCTCAAGCAACCAAAGTTTCCACTATGTAATACCGTAACCTCCTCAGTGTTGCTTAGTCACTTTTTCATTCCATTCAGTGTCCTTTTAATCACTAATAATTAGACACTCAACTAGGGTTTATGCTTTACCGTTCTCATACCAATTTCACAGAGTCAGACAGATATTTTTCATCTATTTCTTTATTCAGGAAGACAGCTCAAGTCTAAAATACATCTACTAGAACTGATGTCTAACAGTTCTCCCACTTGCTCACTAATTTCCCTATGCTAACAGTCTTCTTTTAGGACACCAAACACCAGTCTCTAGTTCGACTCCAAGACCTTCATGATTCTCTAGTCAGCTGCTAGTTTTTCTGGTAGTCAAGAATCTTCTTTTGGAATAATGCAGAAGGTTTCAATGGTTAAGCCTCTTTGGGTCTTGTTGTCGGAAAATTGAAAGCGAAACCCCCTTCAGCTTGCTGGCTCACTTTTAGTTGGCTAAACATTTTTATCTCCTCCACAATCTAATCTGCATCTAAAAATGTCTTTGCTTCTCCAGGAAAAAAATATTTTGAAGACAGCTAGATATAGCAATGTGCATCTCACACCTGCTTCTCAACATCAAGACTGCTGGAACAGATTTGTTTTCTTCAGTCTGCTGTCCAGCTGATAATCAATTTCCACAAATAAGATGTCCCCAGTTTTTAATACCTTTCCTTTATGCAACAGTTTTGTCAAGAGCAGCTCTTTCTGTTGGTATAACTGAATCTTAACTAACAGAGGTCTCATCTACCTTCTGATGGCCAGATGTGGAGAATTACATGACCTCTCACTTGACAAATCTTGCTAAGCCAGATGTACAGACATTATTTCCTTCAAATCCATTTTTGCAGTTTTCTTAACTCATATGAATAGCTATCTTAATTTGATGTTTTCCATCCTTTTGACATATGACTGTAAAATAAAATGAGCCATTGGAGGAATATGCAAACATATCCTATTGCATCTGACTACTTGTATGCCCTCTAAATCACTGGGCTCCATCCCCTGCACTAAAGCTGCAACATGAACAGTTTTTTGGTGAACAAATAACACGTTTCTCTTTTCTGATTCATTAGTATTAATCTATGAACCTAGGATGTCAGCAAAGAAAAAACTAGAAGTAAAAATCAATCAGTCCGCAGATTATTATTAGCCAATATCCAAACAGTGACTTAAGGGGAGAATCAAACCCTGTGTACCTTGTGTTTGTGAGGTAAACTTCTTAGCCACTGTGCCAAATCCAACCAATGTAATTACTAGCCAGTAAATGAATTTTAATCAAACTGATAACTTTACTAGCTTTAACAATTTCTTAGTTTTTCCAAACCAGGAGAGCTCTAATGAACATATTAAGTTGGCCAGCATCCTGGAAATCCTTAGTACATACCTGCTAAACCCCAAAAGCAAATAAGGTCTCTTGCCTGAGATGTGGTTTCCAGTACAACTTCTAATAAAACTGACATCTATAATGACCGGTGGGGATCTTCTAAGATATACTCTTTTTCACTTGGACAGAAACTTGAGACACTGTATTTACTTCTAATCACTTACAAAAATTAAACAAATGTTATAATGTCTTCTGTCTACAATAAGGTACATCAAGCAATGTACATCATTGAATTAAGATCCATTCAATGATTTGCACTTCTGAGACTGCTCCTACAACAACAGTGCTCGCGCATATTCAAGGGTCTGGAACCTTTTGCCATTTAATTGCCAAGGGAATGCCACTTGTTTCAAGAAAGCATCACCTAAAGTGCCTACTATTACTTGCTGTAAAATCCCCAATGCAAAAGGATGGAATTTCTTCTTTCTTTAAAGACATCAAATAATTTTAAAAAGGTGCACAAAGGCTCCATAAAGAACCAAAAGTTTAAGGCTAAGAACGAGTAGAAGAATAGAAACAGGTTTAGAAGGGTTGGGAGGGTGGCCTAATGGTTAAGGTGTGGGACAAAAAGAGAATGTGTCACTGCTGGACTGAGTCATGCTGTGATTGTATTGCCCTAATGACAAAGGGGTCCAATGCAAAGCTAAAGGTGTCGAAAACCTACAAAAGCACTCAACCACATATCACCTACGGGATTACAAGGGAAGAGAAGATTTAATTTTCTCAGTATTTATTTGTAGGATGCCAAAGACCACAGTTTATGTTTTAATAATATTAATTATGGCTGATGTAGTCGATGTACTCAATTCTAGATGGTGTTTTGTTGTAGAGTTGGCTGGAGATGACACTTTGTCTGAGATTTGCAGCACTATACGTTCATAGGTGTAGGTACTAATCTGAAAGGATCTTAAACCTAGCCCTATATTCCTATGGCAATCACAGTCCCTCACATTTTGCAATATGAATCTCCAAAGACAGGTTGCATAAGTATATGTTGAGTACCTGCACATTTTCCCAAGCCATCAGTGCCACTGGTGTTAAACAAGGAGTGAATTTGTGGTTACCCATTCATTTATCCAAGTTGCGTTTGAAGAGAGTAAGAGAAGTGCCCTGTTTAATGCAGGGGGGAAGCTGGTTCCACAGAAGTGGTATTCTCTGTGATATATTACCAACCATATTGGATATGCCTCTCAGATACTCATATTTCTACAATCTACCTTAACAACCAAACTGGAACAAACTGATAACACAACTCGTTTTGCCAGCAATCAACCATACAAATCCCATCACTGCCTCACTTTAAAATAACTTCAATGGCTTGAGTTCCCCTAACTTCTTTCCAAACTACAGTTCACTCACACCTTACTAAACAAACCCTCAGCCTGTCAATCTCTCTCCTCTCTCATATCTCTTACATCCCCTCTCAAACTCTAAGCAGCTCTAATCAACACCTCCTTAATATTAATAAAACCAACAAAAACACTGGTAAACTTCTATATAAAGCACAGTGTCCCATGCCTGGAACAATGTCCTACCAAATATTTGTGTATCATCAAATGTACAACTCACTTTGGAAATGAACTTGCCTTCTTAATACTAGATTTCTGCCCATGCCAGGACCCTACTTAATCCCCCCAATACCTCTTTCTATTTAAACTCTCTCAACCTTCTACTACCCATCCTCTCTGTTAACAGCAACACTAGCTTGTATTTCACTACCACTCTAGATAAGTTATTCTGTAATTTTACGACCTACTAGCATGAATTTAAGTCTGATTTTTTCTCTCTTTCTCTAATATATTGCTGTTCATTCAGCATTTTTTATTTTTATTTCATCTTTGTACACACTTTTCATGCAACTTCCGTTATTGTAAATATTGTGCAACAATATAACTATGGAAGTTTTCTTGCTTTATGAATATATAATAAAGCTACACAATTTTCTTGTTTTCTGAATTTATGCATGTTTAATGTTCTTGTATTTTTCTGAAGCTTTTCTCATCAAGTCTCCACTGAAGATGGGCCTTTGGCTCAGCTGGATCAACAAGGTTAACAAAGGAACAAATAAATAATAAAACTTCTATAATATGTTCTGTTAATCTTGCAAAATAAACAGAGATCCCCTGTGCAAGTGGTTTATCAGTCCACTCTACTTCCAAATGTCTAACAGGTCAAACAGAACAGGGTCTGCTCAGGCTCTAAATATGAGGCAGAGGTTGCCTCTCCGAGGCCTTGAAATGGTCTATACAATTTCATGATTTAGACAGCCAACTGTTTAAGTGAAGAAACACTGTGGTCATTCTGGTAATGACAAGTGTTAGGACAGACATATACTGAAAGGGGCATTATACTAAATGATAGGCCAAGACTGCCAAGTACAGAGAAAAGTACGATTGTGTAAAATCTTAAAATAATGATAAATATCCTTTTCTCTTCACTGTTGCAGTATTCATTACACTAGTGATCACCTGCCAAGGGTGGCCCGACATCTAGACAGTATATTAAAGTATTTAGGTTGCTTTAAGGTACGCTGTACATCGCACATGTATGCTGCTTACATAACACAGGGCATAAAGCTGATGTACAGGCTGTACCAGCCTCAGAAATGAGAGTCCCAGAAGGAATGCCAGTCCAAGGAATAGAAAAGGTAATCAGTACATATCGAAGAGAAGTGAACTGCGGTGGAGGGAGGGCGTGAATACTGCAACAGTAAAGAGGACATGTACCACTATGGTAAGATTTTACACAACTGTACTATGTCCTTCCATTTCACTGTTGCAGTATTCATTACAACAGGAAGAGTGCCAAAGCTCAGGAAGAAGAGGGAGGAGGAAGGACCAGCACAGCCCTCCAGGAAGCCATGAAGGACGGCCATAGCAAAACCAGCTCTAGCTCAGAAAATTCCATCTAACTTGTAGTAGTTAATAAATGTATGCACAGAAGTCCAGGTAGCTGCCTCAAGAATAGAGTTAGTATCCAACCCCTTGAAAAAAGCACCAGAGGAACCCACAGTTCTAGTAGAATGAGCCTCAACAGAATAAAGGAAGGCTTTTACCTTGAAAGGAACAACAAAAAAACAGCTTTGTAAATCCAAGAAGAAACGGCCTGCTTGGATACATCTAATTCGAAGGACCTAGGATGAATGGAAACAAAGGGCTGATAAGATTTTCTAATAGTCTTAGCCTTATCCAAATTAAAACTGAGTTGTCTATGCACATCCAAAGTGTGCAGCACCTTCTCAATGGCAGATTGTGGAGAAGGGAAAAAAGTGGGCAAATGAACAGACCGATTATGGGACAATTCATTCACCACCTTGGGCATAAAAGAAGGATTAGTACGCAAGGACACTCACTCCTTATAAAGCACCAAAAAAAGTAGGACAAGCCATAAGGGTTTGAAGCTCAGACACCCATCTGACAGAAGTAAGGGTTAACAAAAGCACAGTCTTCCAAGAGCAATGTTGCAAAGAAGCTGAAACTACAGGCTCAAAAGGAGCCAGAGTCAATTTTTTCAAAACAAAATTAAAATCCCAGGGAGGAGGAACAGGCCTCTTGGGAGACCTAATATGAAGGATGCTTTTAAGGAAATGTTTAGCTTAAAATCTAGAAGCTAAAGGAGGAGATAAAGGCAGACAAGCAGAAATAGCGGATAAGTCGGCCTTAAAAGAAGAATAAGCCAAACCAGCATTGAACAATTATCACACAGATAACAGAGAACCAAAGGAAAAGCCACCGAAATTGGATCCAGGTTACAAGAAACACAACAAGTCGAAAACCTCTTCCATTTGGATAAGTAGAATTTCCTAGTACTGGGTTTCCTGGCCTCATGGAGGACCCTAAGGACGTCCTCAGAAGAAAGGACTTTGATTCCACATAGACACCTATCACCCACAGTGTCAGTTGAAGAGTGGACAAGTGGGGATGGATGAGGGATTCCTTGTTTTGTGAGAGCAGGTCCACCCTGTGAGAGTTAACTTGTGATGATTGCCCTTAGCTAAATGCAGAAGAGGGAACTAATGCTGTCTCAGCCAAAAGGTAGTCACCAACAAGATTTTGTGGACATTCTGTTGAATTCTGAACAGGACTTTTGGAATGGGGGGAAGGGGAGGGGAAAGCATAAAGAAACTTTTCCTTCCAAAAGAGAGAGAGAGAGAGAGAGTCCACTTTCCAAACTAGAGGACCTGGGACTCTGGCATAAGTTTTCTGTTGATGGGAGAGGCAAAAAGTTCCATTTGAGGAGTATCCCACTGGTGGACAATGTTCAGAAACACATCTCTGTGAAGCATCCATTTGTGGGATTGAGTTAAGGACCTGTTCAAAGTGTCTGCCACAATATTTTGTCCTGAGGGAATGTAAACTACCTGAAGAATCACTCGATACTGGATAGCAAGGTCCCACACCAGATGTGCTAACTGGCAAACATAAGATCTTCCTCTCCCTCTTTGTTTACGTACTACATCACTGTGGTAATGTCTTGTAAACACCTTGAGAGGTCCCAGGGAGAAGAGGGGATTAAAAGCCTGAAGAGTCAGCAGAAGAGCTCTCATCTCTTTGACACTGATGTACTCTTTCAGTTGAAGAGGCAACCAAACACCCTGCACCTTTAGCCAAATGCTGCTCTCCATTCCACGTCTGAAGAGTCTGTGAACAGCTCTTGAGAGGGAAGAGGGGCGGTGAAAAAGAAGCCCTGGATTTAGAGACAACTACTGAAATCCACCACTGAAACTCCTTCTTGAGAAAAGGCAGAAAAGGAACTACAAATTCTAGGGTATACTGATGCTGAAGCCAAAGTAACGTCAGAAACCACTGAAACTTTCTGATGTGTAGTTTGGCCAGAAAAAGCATAAGAATGGTGAAGGCCATGAACCCCAGAGCGCCCAGAATTTCCCTGGCTGTTATAGAGGTCAGAGGAAGAAGCAAGAGAGAGAGAGTTAAGGCCTTGGGTGGAGGCAGGGATGTCAGCAAAGGCACAATCAGGTTCCTGCACCCCAGAAAAAACATGGTCCTGAGAAGGAGTCAGAAAAGACTTTTTGAAGTTTATTGTGAACACCAGTTTCTGCAGAAGGGAAATAGTAAAATGAAGATTTTGCAACAAGATCTCAGGAGCAGATGCCTGAAACACAAGGTTGTCCAAGTAAGAAAAGCCTTGGATCCCCTGAAACCAGAAAAAAGCAATCACAGGTGTAAGGCATCTGATGAATACCCTTGGGGCAGCAGAAAGGCCAAAGGGCAAAGTAGTGAACTGAAAATGCCAGGAAGCAACAGGGAAATGTAAACATTTCCTGAAAAGGGGATGAATAGGGATATGGAGATAAGCAACTTTGAGATCCAAAGACACCACATAAGCCTGTGGAAGGAAAAGAGGAAACAAGTCGGAAGGGGTAACATTCAAAAAGAGGGCACCTTGAGAAGTGTTTAGATGAGAGAGGTCGAGAACTGGTCTCCAGTTACCCTCCTTCCCGAGCACTAGAAAAATCCTGTAGTAAAACTCACTCCCCCTTTGGGACACAGACACCTCCTGAATAGTACCCTGAGTCTAAAGATCTTGAAGCATCCCTGGAAAGAACAACTGTTCCTGAGGGGGCTGAGGAATGCCCAATAAAAGGGGGAAAGAGACTTCCAGACCATGAAATGTCCCTGGTGAATAACGGACAGAACCCAGGATTCCTGAGTAATCTTCAGCCAAACAGGGAGAGAGAGAGAGAGAGAGAGAGAGACAGGTGAAGAGAAAGAGGAAAGTAGCTGGGAAGAATAGACTGCACCTGGTTTATCAGGAAAAGGAGACTTCTGAGGCACAGAAGTCTGAGTAGCATTTGCAGGAGGAGCCCACGTGCCACTCTTTTTACCCTTAAGAGGGAAAGATTGCCTGCGAACAAAGGCTAGTTTACTGGGGTAATTGCTCTGAAATTTAGAGCACAGCAGAAACAAACAAATGTTTAAGTTCCTGTAAAGACTTGCCTTTATCCTGAAGAGACTTAAATTAGCAGCAGATTCACCAAAGTGTTTATTATCTAGAGGAGCATCAATCTACTTAGCCTTAACATCAGGCAAAGTAATACAACCTCATCACTGACCCAAAAGCAGCAGCCCTAGAGGCAGCATCTGCTATATAATAACTACACTTGATGGAATGCTGAGCCACCTATGAGGAAGTCCCTAACAGGGAAAGAGAAGAAGTTTTACCATCAGTCTGGAAGATCAGAATACCCTGACAAGCCTGGGAGAGGAAAGCCAAATACCTGAACATATGGATCTGCTAAGTACCAGCCCTAAAAGCCCAGGTAGCAGAGGTTTAAACTTTCTTACCCAGCTTTTCCATGGCTCTACTATCTTTATCAGAAGGCAGTAACTTAGGAAAAGGAAGCAATTGAAAAGGTTTGTCAGAAGCTACTAACACTACCGAGAGGTCAGTAGGAGGACACTTGTACAAGTATTTACAGTTCTCAGGCACCTTATAGACCCTATCAGGTTTCTTGGGGGTAGGGGTCTGAGAATCTGGAGCCTTAGACACACTAGAAAAGGCTTCCAGCAAAGCAGCCAAAACAGGAGGGACAGTAGAAGGACTGGTATAATCTATCTGCAGTAGCTCATACCTTTTATAGCTCAGAAACATGAGAACAATCCCATTTAAAGAACTCCATCATCCTTGAGATACTATCACCAAAAGAAATCTCTTCAAAGGGAGTATCAGGACTGGTAGATTCTTCTTCCTCTGATCCATAATCCAAGAGGATTAAGCAAGGGATTCCACATCTGAACCTGCCTCCTCCTCAGAGGAATCCTGTTCTCTGTGTCTCCGGGGGGGGGGGGGGGGGGCTAGAATAGAAACTCTGAGGTTTTTAAAGCAATCAAAGCACTAATATACCCCTGAGTGAAGGACTGCCATTCACTCTGTGGATCCTTAGGGACAGAAAAAATATGTTTTGTTTTCTGCGTTTTCTTTAAGGGGACGTCTGCCTTAAAAAAATTTGGAAGGCTCAGACCACTAACCGCATTGAATAATCATAGCAGGAACTTTTTCTCTGACTAAAATATGGGGAACACACCTAGGCCCCTCAGAGATCATCAGCCACGGTTCCCCCTGAATGTCTGAACTGGACGTCTGCAATGCCTACTCAGACATGCCCAAGGTCAGATCCTGCTGGCCTTTAACCTGGTCACAGCAGAAGAATCCAAAGATAAAGCCGGGTAAACCTCCAATTCATCATTCGCCTTGGGAGGGATGTCTGACAGAGGCTGTACAGCAGAAGATTCCAACCTAGGTTTCTTGGCCTTCTTCCCAGACGGCTGGCCATTAAAGATGGAAGTTCCCTCCACTTTGTCTTTAGCAAGAAGCTTAAGATGCTGACTCTAAAGATAAAGTGCCAAAGAAGAAAGCCTACTCCAAGGGGTCTCAGGAACAAAGGTCTGACAGACAGAACAGAGAGTGTGGTTATGGGAAGCACCAAGGCATACCAGACACTGTTCATGATGGTCTTTATGGGAATCTATCTCCCACACTGGCATTTACCCTGCTTGGATGACATGAAACGCCACAAGCAACATTATTGCAAAAGAAAGATAAAAAAACAAAACCCCAACAGGGCACTTATCTGTAACGGCTTGGTGAACCAGAATGGTGCATTCAGACAGACAATCAAAAGATGGCTTTTGGAGTGGCGGCAAAAAAGTTCAGAGGATGGTAAGGCCGGACGTCTCCTTTATCCCCTATGCTATGCAAGCAGCATACATGTGACATACGGCGCATCCTAAAACAACCTAAAGGCTTTGGTATACTGGCCAGATGTCACGCAGCCTTTGGCAGGGGATCCCTATATGAATACTGCAACAGTGAAATGGAAGGAGATCAATCATGTCCCTAGATCTGGATGACATACCTTTCGGTGGGGGGTCAGGTCAAGATGGTAGATACAAAAAGAGTCCTGCTTGAAGGATATGATTGTACATTTCTTGGTATTTAGTTTCAGTCCATGGTTTTGGCACTGGCTGTTTATTTGGGAGAGACTGTCTTGTATGATCATGGTGCTCTCTTGGGATTTTATGACGGCATCAAGTTTGCCAATCCCTTAATATTAGTTTTGACCTCCAAGAATTGAATGCCAAAGAGAAGTGTCCCAAGGACTGAATCCTAGGGCACTCTACTAGTGACAGGTCTTTTAGAAGAGGCAAAGCAGTCCACCCTTACTTCCTGTGCTCTGCTTGTAAGATAATTTGCTATCCAGTGAGTTACACAGCACTTAACTTTTAGCTGGGATGGTTTATGTAGGACATCCGAGTTTGGGATAGTGCTGAATGCCTTTGCAAGGTCTATGTAGGCAGTGTGCACTGCTTTGCCCTTGCCCATTCCCTCAGTGACCATTTTCAAAGAAGTCAAGCAGTTTAAATAGGCAGGACTTGGCCAGGATTAATCCAAACTGGGTTGGGTCAAGAGTCTTATGTCACTATAACCCTATTTGTTAGTTCCACACTGATCTTATTTCACAGCCTTACAGATGAAACTGGTCAGGCTTATGGGTCTTGCAATTACCTGGGACTGTTGTAACTCCACTTTGTGCACAGAATGACTAATGCAATTCTCCATTCATCAGGCGCAAAGCCTATTTTCAGGCTAATGATGAATAGCTTATGTAGGGAATCTGACAAATCATGTTTCAGGCTAGCCAGTAGGAAATTCAGTACATTATCCAGCCCTGGGACAGTGTTCTTGGCCTTGACGACTTGTTCTTGGAAGACGTCAGGAGGGGAGTAATGTTGGTATTTTACCTGAGAATCATGGAGGGGAGAACACAATGAATTTGGAGCCGAACTTGTCTGTTAGTACATTGGCTAGGTCCTCTGGGTCAGAGTATATATTTACTATTAGCTCTGCGTAGAACTGGATGCTATTTCAGAGATTTCTAACACAGTTGAAGAAATTATCTTTCACCTATGTGGTTATTTTTTATCTCATATCTGTCTTTGGTTGATTAGATCAGTATTCAGAGCTCCTTGTTTAGTTTAGCAAGTTTTGGCTTCTTGCGCATTAGATTTATTTTGTGTTCAGACAGTTATTTCTTTTATTGTACAGACTGAGTTCCACTATATGGCTTTATTTTTGATGTTTGCGTTGTATTTACAGCAAAGGGGGACAGATGCCTATATGCAACTATTTAACTAGGCAGTAAATAATTCTGTATAAGCAATGGGATCCTCACTTTCAGTATTCAGGTTTTAATAGTTTTAGCCTTTTCATAATCTC
Source organism: Protopterus annectens (assembly GCF_019279795.1). Lineage (NCBI taxonomy): Eukaryota > Metazoa > Chordata > Ceratodontiformes > Protopteridae > Protopterus > Protopterus annectens. The sequence goes on from NC_056732.1 coordinate 1,672,265,083, forward strand.
TGAACACTGATGTACTGGAGGATACTTCTGGCATCAGTCTTAAGTGTGACTGAATCATAATCCAATTTGACCGGGAAGGAGGTTACAATAGGCAGGGGAGCAGAGGAGTTCCAAACTGGTAAAGACCAAGTCCAAGATTTTATCTTCCCTGGTCTACAGAGTTTATTTATGAAGTCCAGAAATTTCTGGCATACATGTTTGAGCATGTATAGGTTTTTCCCAATTGATGGTGGGACAGTTGAAATTCCCAAAATGAATAGTACTTGGCTTAATAAATATGGACTCAAAGTATGGGCCAAGGGGTAAAAGAGGGGTTCTGTAGTTAGCTATAATGCAGAGTTTTGTTTACAGTAAGTTGGATGTGGAAGAGTTCTGTCATTATCTTGTCTAACCAGTCTAGTGAAGAGTATTTTTTTAAAAACTACAGAAAAGTACAGTTTTGTACCTACCATAAATGTAGATGTTCGAAGATCCACATTGCTGCAGTCCTTACTTATGGGTAGTCCGCTGTCCTCGGTCGGCCCGAATACCAAAGTATTAGGCTGACGTCGGTCATGGGCGCTTAGAACTGACATCAGAGCGTCAGGGTATAAAAGCGCATGACCGACGTCATATCCTCAGTCTTTTCTTGCCCCAGATGTCAGAAGGCCCTAAACATAAAGGCCACAGCCAAAAACAGAATACCTCCCAAAAGCCTGCCCCAACAACAACCACCACCCAAACTATATAACCATAACAAACAGCAGTGGGGAAGGAGGGAGGGTAAATTGGACTGCAGCAATGTGGATCTTCGAACATCTACATTTATGGTAGGTACAAAACTGTACTATGTTCTTCATCTCACATTGCTGCAGTCCTTACTTATGGGTAGAATCCCAAAGCAACGGGAATGGGAGGATGGAAACATCATAAAGCATTAGGGGCTGCTAAAATGCCCTGTAATATTGCAGTGGCAAACCCAGCCCTAGATTTAGAATAAAGAGGAAGGTGGTAATGTTTAGAAAAAGTATGTACAGAACTCCAAGTAGCTGCTTCCAAAATATCTTTTGTAGCTACCCCCCTTAGAAAGGCAGTAGAAGTGGCAGTAGCCCTAGTGGAATGAGGTCTAACCCCAGCCGGAACCTCCTTACCATGATGGGAATAACAGAAAGAAATACAACTCCCAATCCATTTAGAAATAGTTTGTTTTGAAACAGGTTTACCCTGAGAACCCAAAGCAAAAGAAACAAACAACTGCTGAGACTGTCTGAACTCCTTGGTTCTGCTCAAGTAATAACGTAACTGCCTGTGAATATCCAAAGTATGCAAAATCTTCTCCCCTTTATTTTGGGGTTTGCATAAAAAGTAGGCAAATGAATAGTTTGATTTAAAGCCACACTAGAAACCACTTTAGGCATAAAGGAAGGATTAGTACGCAAAGATACCCTGTCCTTATGAAAATCAGGAAAGGCTCCACTGCCATAAGGGCCTGTAATTCAGAAACCCTTCTTGCAGAAGTAATGGCCAACAAAAAAGCAGTCTTCCATGACAAATACTTTAATTCGGCAGTAGCTGCAGGTAAAAGGTTGTAGAGTAAGTTTTTCCAACACAAAATTGAGATCCCAAGCAGGAGTAGGAGCTCTACGTGGGGGTCTTATGTTCTTGCCCTCTAAGAAAATGCTTAAACACAGGATGAGAGAATAAAGGAGGATCACAATCATAGTGAGCAGAAATGGCTGCAGCATGAATCTTTATAGAGGAGAAAGACCAACCTTTGTCCAATAACTCAGTAAGATATTGAAGAGAAGCACTTAAATTAGGCTTGGAAACATCAAATGCCTTTGCTTTGCTCCAAATAAAAATCTCCTCCATTTATCCACGTAAACTTTCCTGGTACTAGGCCTTCTGGCCTCCAAAATAACATTCAAAACTTGTTGTGGGAGGTGCGACCCTCCACGGTCTAGAACAGAAGATGCCAGGCTGTTAGATGCAGAGACTGAATCTGGCATTGAGGAAGTGATTGCCCTCCTGAGACAAAAGATGCGGAATCAAAGGTAGAGGCCATGGAGGCTCCTCACTAAACCCCGCAGAAGTGGGTACCAGTGCTGACGAGGCCAAGCCGGTGCTAGCAGAACCATGGCTGGCTTGGCTTGTCTGGCTTCCAAGAGTACCTTGGGAAGAAGAGGCAGAGGTGGAAAGGCATAGACATGAAGATTGCTCCAACTGAATTGGACCCTTCCCTTGTAAGACATTCTTTATGCAAAACAAAGGCACTGTAATTTTATGGATGGTTTATTAGACTCGTTGGTATTGTAATGCCCAACCCTCCTGAAAAAAATTAAAAACCTTTTGGGAGTCTAAAGAGCTTGAAGCATCCCTGGAAAGAACAACGGTTCCTGAGGGGGCTGAGGAATGCCCATAAAAGGGGGAAAGAGACTTCCAGACCATGAAATGCCCCTGGTGGATAATGGATAGAACCCAGGAATCCTGAGTAATCTTCAGCCAAACAGGGAGAGGGAGAGAGAGAGAGAGAGAGAGACAGGTGAAGAGAAAGAGGAAAGTAGCTGGGAAGAATAGACTGCACCTGGTTTATCAAGAAAAGGAGACTTCTGAGGCACAGAAGTCTGAGTAGCCTTTGCAGGAGGAGTCCACGTGCCACTCTTTTTACCCTTAGGAGGGTGAGATTGCCTGCAAACAAAGGCTAGTTTACTGGGGTAACTGCTCTGAAATTTAGAGCACAGCAGAAACAAACAGATGTTTAAGTTCCTGTAAAGACTTGCCTTTATCCTGAAGAGACTTAAATTAGCAGCAGATTCACCAAAGTGTTTATTATTTAGAGGAGCATCAATCTACTTAGCCTTAACATCAGGCAAAGGAATACCACCTCATCACTGACCCAAAAGCAATTATGTCCCTAGATCTGGATGACATATATTTCGGTGGGGGGTCAGGTCAAGATGGTAGATACAGAGAGTCCTGCTTGAAGGATATGATTGTACATTTCTTGGTATTTAGTTTCAGTCCATGGATTTGGCACCAGCTGTTTGTTTGGGAGAGACTGTCTTGTATGATCATGGTGCTCTCTTGGGATTTTATGACGGCACCAAGTTTGCTAATCCCTTAATATAAGTTTTGACCTCCAAGAAGTAAATGCCAAAGAGAAGTGTCCCAAGGATTGAATCCTAGGGCACTCTACTAGTGACAGGTCTTTTAGAAGAGGCACAGCAGTCCACCCTTACTTCCTGTGTTCTGCTTGTAAGACAATTTGCTATCCAATGAGTTACAAAGCACTTAACTTTTAGCTGGGATGGTTTATGTAGGACATCCGAGTTTGGGATAGTGCTGAATGCCTTTGCAAGGTCTATGCAAATGGATCATGCAATCCCAAATAAAACCAAGACCCAATCCTCCAAAGGCAGATGTCCTGTCTGGTGGACCCCTGCCATAAACAAACTATACAACAGAAGGAGGAAGCTACTACATGATACAGCAAAATCCCAAAAAGGGAAGGCATCTCTGATCAGTATTAGCAAAAAACTACTGGCACTCATAAAATAGTCTAAGGCCAGCTTAGAGAGAAAAATTGCACAGGATACTAAGGATAATCACAAGGCTTTCTTTAGTTATGTTGGGAACCTGGGTGGGAATTCCCAGATATGCTCAGAATTAGTCCAAAATGACAAAAAATACACCGAACCCACAGACATTGCCAACATCCTAGCCGACAGCTTCAGCGCAAACTTCTCCCCCCCCCACCAAAAGGGCAAATATCTATCCCAGCAGAGTGCTGCCCCCCTGACATCTCAGGTGCTCAGGTAAGAGCCGCCCTCTCCAAAGCAAAGAACACAGCATCAATGGGACCAGACGGTGTCCCGGGCTGTGTCCTACATGAACTCCAAGAAGAGCTAAACCCAAACATAAAACTACTGTTCAATCTCAGCCTTACTACAGGATATGCACCCAAAGAGTGGCGTACAGCAACAGTGGTCCCTCTCCACAAAGGTGGTGCCTCAACGGACCCTGGAAACTATCGCCCCATAAGCCTAACTAGCTTGGTCTGCAAAGCTATGGAAAGGATCATCATGGACCTCATAAATAAAGATATTGGGGATCTACAGACACTGGATCCTACCCAGTTCAGCTTTGTTAAGGGCAGATCCTGCCTCTTAAACCTGGTTGACTTCTTTTGAAACAGTCACCAAGGCCATTGACGAAGGGAAGGTGATCCACACAGCCTACCTGGACCTCGCAAAAGCCTTTGATACAATACCCCACTCAGGCATTATAGATAAGCTCACCAGCTTAAATATAAACCCCTATGTCGCTAGATGGGTTGCAAACTGGCTCAAGGACAGAACCCACATGGTTAGAATTGCTGGAGCCATGTCAGACTCCAAACCAGTTACAAGTGGTGTCCCACAAGGCTCAGTCCTGGGACCTCTCTTGTTCAGTATATATTTCTCGGGGGAACAGGCCAACACGGAAGGACTGTGGCTGACTAAGTTCGCAGATGACTGCAAACTGGGCGCCATAATCGACTCTCCAGCTGACACAAGCATCCTCCAAAAGGGCCTCATAGAAACAGACAACTGGTGCCAGAGCCATGGCCTCAAGCTAAACGCCAAAAAGTGTATAGTCATCCCCTTTGGCAAAAACAAAGTGCCCACAAATTACCACATAGGTGGTACTCCATTAAGTACAGAAGAAGTAATTAGGGACCTGGGGACCCAAGTTGATGGCAATCTCTCATTTGACAACCACGTGGCCAAAGTGGTTAGAAAAACATTTTAGATAGCCCACCTAATCATGAAGGGATTCACATCTAGATCAGGGGAGGTCATCGTGCCTCTTTACTCATCCCTCATCAGGCCCATAATTGAGCACAATGCCCCTCTTTTGGGATGTACCTTACCAAACACCTGCAGCAACTGGAAAGACCCCAAAAGTACCTCACCAAGAGGATCAAAGGGCTCAAACAGATGCCATATGCTGCCCGGTTAAAGAAACTCCAGCTCTACTCAGTGGCATACCGCCTGCTCAGAGGCGATCTGTGCCTGACGTATAAAGCCATTTCCAACCCAGAATTAAGGGACATGCTGCACCTCAAAAAATCCAAATCCCATCGAGCTACGCGCTCGAGAGACTTGAACCTCAGCACTGAAATAAATAGGACATGCTGGAGGGACAGATTCATAACCCAGAGGCTCCCTTCACTCTGGAATAAAATCCCAGTCCAGGTTAGGCAGAGTCCCTCATTGACTCTCTTCAAGAGGAATCTTGATGAGTGGATGAGAGATCGTAGGTTTACCCCGGGTATCACTTCTGTGTCACTGTTAGACAGAGGCACAGTATACTAACCTCAAAAAAGGGCATAGCAAAATTAATTTAAAATGGGTGGCGAAAGCCAAACATACTCTGGCTAGGCTTATAAATGCCCTAGAGCAGATAGCCTAGTATGAACCTATGAATCTATGTAGGCAGTGTGCACTGCTTTGCCCTTGCCCATTCCCTCAGTGACTATTTTCAAAGAAGTCAAGCAGCTTAAATAGGCAGGACTTGGCCATGATTAATCCAAACTGGGTTGGGTCAAGAGTCTGTTATGTCACCTATAACCCTATTTGTTAGTTCCATATTGATCTTATTTCACAGCCTTACAGATGAAACTGGTCAGGCTTATGGGTCTTGCAATTACCTGGGACTGTTGTAACTCCACTTTGTACGCAGAATGACTGATGTAATTCTCCATTCATCAGACGCAAAGCCTATTTTCAGGCTAATGATGAATAGCTTATGTAGGGAATCTGACAAGTCATGTTTCAGGCTAGCCAGTAGGAAATTCAGTATATTATTCAGCCCTGGGACAGTGTTCTTGGCCTTGACGACTTGTTCTTGGGAGACGTCAGGAGAGGAGTAATGTTGATATTTTATCTGAGAATCATGGAGGGGAGAGCACGATGAATTTGGAGCCGAACTTTTCTGTTAGTACATTGGCTAGGTCCTCTGGGTCACAGTATATACTTACTATTAGCTCTGCGTAGAACTGGATGCTATTTCAGAGATTTCTAACATAGTTGCAGAATTTATCTTTCACCTATGTAGTTCTTTTTTATCTCATATCGGTCTTTGGTTGATTAGATCAGTATTCTGAGCTCCTTATTTAGTTTAGCAAGTGCATTTTTGGCTTCTTGCGCATTAGATTTATTTTGTGTGCAGACAGTTATTTCTTTTATTGTACAGACTGTTTACATTAGAGTTCCACTATATGGCTTTGTTTTTGATGTTTGCATTGTATTTACAGCAAAGGGGGACAGATGCCTCTATGCAACTATTTAACTAGGCAGTAAATAAATTTGCATAAGCAATGGGATCCTCAATTTCAGTATTCAGTTTTAATAGTTTTAGCGTTTTCATAATCTCTGAACACTGATGTATTGGAGGATACTTCTGGCATCAGTCTTATGTGTGACTGAATCATAATCCAATTTGACCGGGAAGGAGGTTACAATAGGCAGGGGAGCAGAGGAGTTCCAAACTGGTAAAGACCAAGTCCAAGATTTTATCTTCCCTGGTCAACAGAGTTTATTTATGAAGTCCAGAAATCTCTGGCATACATGTTTGAGCATGTATAGGTTTTTCCCAATTGATGGTGGGACAGTTGAAATTCCCAAGATGAATAGTACTTAATAAATATGGACTCAAAGTATGGGCCAAGGGGGAAAAGAGGGGTTCTGTAGTTAGCTATAATAGAGAGTTTTGTTTACAGTAAGTTGGATGTGGAAGAGTTCTGTCATTAGCTTGTCTAACCAGTCTAGTGAAGAGTATTTTTTTTAAAAACTACAGAAACTGCTCAGTCTTTAGTGCCTACTACAAATGTGGTGGGACTGTATTACGTTACAGGCACTGAAGGTTTCCACTCGTGGAGTGTTTTCACTGTTCATGAATCAGATCTCTGTGAAGATAAACATATAGACATTTTCCACGTAAGTACTATTTGCAGAGTGTGGAGGTTTTTTTTGTTACATAAGTGACATACAGTATTCTGCTTATAGAATGACATTTAGGTTCTGGAAATGAATATTTTTATGAAAAAGAAGACAGCATGCCCCATAACAGAATCATACGGCACATCAGAGTGATACATACCTTGTTCAGGCAGTATAGACTTGGGGATTGAGTTGCATAGTAGTGGGTGGTTCAGTTATGAGCTCAGTTACGTGTCAGGAGCATGTATAATCTAGTTGACCGATTTTAATTATGCAATACAATTTGGAGAGCGTTGCCATGACATTGAGTGCAAATGGGAGTGCAGGGGAGCAGGAGACCCCTGGAGACTATCTTGGACTTCCAGCACCAACCTGTCACCACCTGTTTTACTTGAACACTTGACAAACTGTGAAAGCCAGAGACCCAGCTCCACAGTGCAGCATGATAATAAAGCCATGACTATGGCCCAGGTAACACCAGTTCAAGTAGAGGCTTGTGTGTTACTGGAACATGGGAAGAGGGGCGGTTTGACAGACTTGCACCATCTTGCCCATCCTGGGGAGGATTGCATGTTCACTCACAACTCCACGTATGGTCTCTGTTGGAGACTGGTGATGTAGGGTGGTTGCTGACTGCAAGGGCAGCAATCAGGCTGACGGCCACATTGCACAACGGGAACTGGATGATTTGCCACAGTGCTCACTAACCCTTGGGACATTAAATACATGTGCAGATGGAAGGGTTAGGACGAGGGGAAAAATATTCTCAGCCACAGTGTGACACTGCTCTAGGATGTCTCAACATCTTCAATGGCTTTGAATATGATCAGAGATCATCCAGGGGAGGGAGGAAGTCAAGCAAGTACTGCTCACACAATCTTGCCTTGGAATGGCTGCCACAACTTGCCAACATACAATGATAAATAATATCCACTCCTCAGAAAGCAAACACAGACAAATAACAGCCAATAAGATCATAAAAATAAATAACTTTACATAATGTAAAGACAGTGTTAATACAGATTAATAAGCAGAGGTAAATAATGCACAAGGAAAAGAACAATCAGTGTACAGACACAGAAATATTCACATGAAGAAGCTAACTTACAGGAGAAAAAATTAGTAAATCTGATCCAAGTAAACTAAAATCTCATTTTCCTAGGAGAGAAAATGATTCCTAGAATAAACATCAAACTACAAGCTGCAAAGCAATAACTCAGTTTTCTTAGACTACTTCTCCAGTGCTGCTTATGTCCGTTTCTATAAATGGCAGTAGAAAATTTGAGATTTGTACATACATTGTGTTAACAAGAAGTTCCTAAAACTCTTGAGATAGGCAATAAAACACCTTTTGCTTTCTAGACTGAGAAACACAGAAGCCAAATATGTTTTAATCAAGTGTAACTTAACCGACGGTGAAAGCCTTACCATTAGCAGTAGACAACTGAGCCATTGTTTGAACAATGAAGAAATGTGGCAAGATCCCTGGCTGGAATTTTGTCAAAATCTCTTCCATGACTTCATTAATGAAACGGACTCCAACAGCAACAAGGACATTACTTGCAGCTTGCTGCCACTCTGGGATCACTTCCTACAATGAAGATTGGGAAAACAAACAGTGAGGGAACAATGGTGACTGCTTGATACAACTAGCAGCTACATGAATCCCAATTAAAAATAGCAAAATGTTCAAGAACAGGATAGTGACAAATATTAAACAGAAAATTACTACTGAGCAATTCACTTAAAATAAGTTGCTATGCTAAATGGTGAATAATGTCAAAGGACAGTAAACCAGCCTAAGTACATAGTAATGACACAAGCTAAGATAAGCTATATGGAGCAAATTCACAGTTTCTGAGGTGCCAAAAGAGGTTACAATGGAAGTCGTCCAATAGTAGCAAAGCAGAAAATCCTCAATGAAAACTACAAAGTCAAAACGATGAAAAAGACAGTCAACCTACAGAAACGAAAACACTACATCAGTAGCATGCGTTGAGAAAGGGAGACTGCTACAACCAAGTATCCTACAAAATGTCACATTCCTGCTGTAACATGGAATCTGACTTGTTTTCAGTCCATAGTATTTCCACCTTGTGGAGTTTTACTTCATCTTGTTTCTTTCTATATCAGGTTTTGAATCTTACTCTCACTCAGCTGCTCACTGACAAACTAACCAGAATAAGCAAACAAGCAGCAATGCCTCTTCTACAGTGTTGCACAGTAAACAACCATTCAGGATGTAGAAACGAAAAACAGGCTTCACAGCACTACGTGAGTGGAGAGCAATCAAAGGTACACTTCTGACAACTGAGATTCGACAATCTCAGTAGAAACAAGAATCACCAAGTTACAGAAAATTAAAATAATTCTGCACTGTAGCTAAGAAAGAAAGTACACTTATGAAAGTTGCTCTAACCAATAACAGTAAAGATTCAAATTCCTCACTGTTGCATCAGCCTCTAGGCTATATGGGTTGTGCCCTGAGCAGGACACAACTCCCTCACTTTCACTCAGACTGCTGGCTAGCTAGCCTTAAGAAGGGAAATCAATCAAAGTGAAGCTTTCTTTCCCATAAGATAGAGTTTTACAATACAGAATCAATAACAAAATTAACAAAAAAAAAAAAAAATCCACACATCTGTAAAATTTAACACAAAAACATACTTTATATTTCATCTACAGTTGTATACAAGAGTAGCAAATGGTGAAGCTACTGCAGCAGTGAGAAATTTAAACATCTACTATTATGGGTAAGTGCAACTTACACAACTCTCATCATTCCCACTGCTGCAAGTAGCATCTAGGCTAAATGGGGTTGACTGCAAAAGCCTATCCAAGCTGGGAGGAAGATAGATTTGGATCCTAGAAACCCTGGAGAATGGTCCTAGCAAAGCTCGTCCTGGACCTAGAAAAGGAATACAGTTTGCAATGCTTTAAAATTATGTATAGAAGACCATGTAGTTACTTCTGGAGTCCATCCCATTCTGGCATGCCATCAATGAAGACAAGGGTGTAGCAGGATGTGCCTCGATGCCACCTGGAATGGATTTGCTACAGCAAGTATAACAAAAAGCAACAGCTGAGGGCAATCCCATGGAAATTATCTATTTAGAAACAGGTTGTTCTTTCACTCTCCCATAATAAGAAATAAATAGCCGATTTAGCATTCCTAAAGGCTTGGGTCTATCGAGATCGTACTTGAGCTGCCTATGCACATCCATTGCTTGCAGAATCCTTTAACCCTGGATTTTATGTTCTGGGTTAAAAACTGGAAGACTTTTGGTTTGATTAAAAGTAAACTCTGAAACCACTTTGTGCATAAAGAGAGGTTTGCTCTTAATGTGACCTGTCTAGGTGAAGTATGAGGCAAGGTTTACCCACCCATGACAGCCTGCAACTCAGATAATCTTTGCTCTGACATCTGCAAGAAAAAAAGAAGTTATGTATTCACCATAACATAACATTCTATGTTGTTTATCTTCATTTTTCCTTGAAGTGTAGGTTTGGTTCCTAAATCATAACAGGCTCGGCCGTACTACAGCTCATGAGGACCAAAAACTCGCAAGCTTTTCTTCCTACCCATAATGCTCCTCACCATTTTACCTCCGATCGAGTTTGCTGATTGAAAGAAAAAAAAAAAAAGGTATGCATCTCCAACTTACTTTTGTGGAGACCATATCTGGTATAGGAAGACTACAAAAATAGTGAATAAAGACCTGGCACACTTCACCAAGAGGTATAAAAGGATGGAGGCTGGAGGGAGGGACATCAAGTATAAATGACGATCAACAACAATGATGGAGCATTATTTATTTTATTTATTTATTTATTTTACATTTGTTAACCGGGCTAGTCTGGCTGGATACATGTCCATTTTCAGCAGAGGCCCGAGGAGAAAAGCTCCACTATCATACTATAACTTTTCAGATTAAAAAGATACCACTAATAAAAATAACAATCAATCAAACAATAAAACAATCAAAAAATGACAAAAGAAAAGCAAAGTAAAATAGAATATACAGTATTACCAGGCTTGAGTGGCTCGATACATGTATATTTTCTGCAGAGGGCTGAGGAGGAAAGCTCCACTATTATACTAGAAACTTTACATTTTAAAAAAATCACTAGAACAGAAAAGATACAAACATTGCAAAAAAGCAAGATACAATTTAATATACAGAGTTAACTATGAGAGCAGGTAGTGTAACAGTTATCAGTCAGGATTCGAGCATGGGCATAGCCAGTGATCTTGCAAATGAATTCTAATCTGTTTTTTGAACAGGTGACATGAGGCTAGGGAGGTCAGTTCAGTGGGAAGTTTATTCCAATATGATCCGATAGTGTTTGCAAATAAGGAGTCACCTGCTTTATTATGAGATTTGATAGTAGTTACTAGGAGCTTGTTGGCTGAGCGAAGTGAAGTAAGACTTTTATAAGGTGTGATAAGGTTTTTCAGTATGGGTGTGTTGGAGGGGTAATGTAGAATTTTAAAAGTGATGACTAATTGCTGCAGGAGTATTAGGTTTGGAAGTTCTAGCCAGTTGAGTTTCTTTAAGTTAAGACAGTGATAAGTACGGAATGGAGAGCCAGTTGCAAATCTGGCAATACTGTGGTAGGCTAAATTAAGTTTCTGAAGGTTAGCTTTAGAAAGGTTAATAAAGGAGGGAGAGGCATACAGTAGTGTGGAGATGAGGTGAGTTTGGGCAAGAGATACTCGGGATGTGGCAGTAAGAAAGGGCTTAAGTCTGTAAAGGGCTCCTATCTTTTTATTTACTGTCTTGATAGTTAAATCAATGTGTAAGTCAAAGTTTAGCTGATTGTCTATGGTGACACCTAGCAGTTTTGTGGAATGGTCAGGTTTGATGATAGTGCCATTGCAGGACACAATGGAAAAAGTGATTGGAGTGGATTTAAGGGTTGGGGTGAAGAGTAGAAGTTTGGTTTTTTTGGGATTTAGGAGGAGACAGATATGTTGAAACCATTTTTCTGCTGCTGTGAAAACCAATTGTGTAGAGGAGTGGAGTTCTACTGGGGATGGAGCAGAGCAGATGAGAGTAGAATCATCAGCATACTGTATACAAGTGGATGTAGGGAGGGAAGTGGGTAGGTTGTTTATGAATATAGAGAAAAGTAAGGGACCTAAGATGGACCCTTGTGGGACGCCTATAGTAACTGGGAGTTGAGAGGATAGATGGCTTTCCCAAAGGACTGCTTGTTTTCGATTTGTCAAGTATGAATCAAACCACTGTAGTGCCAGTGAGTCAAGTGACAGGGATTCTAAAGTGTGGAGGAGAAGTTGATGGTTGACCATATTGAATGCTTTCGAGAGGTCTAAGAATAGTGCAGAGGAGAACAGGTTGTTGTTATGATTTTTGTTTATGTCAGTGAAGGAGATAAGGGCAGTAGAAGTACTGTGGTAGGGCCTAAAACCATGTTGTGAGTCTACAAGCAAGTTGTTATTCAAGAGATGATGTAAGAGCTGCTGGTGTATGCAGCATTCCATTATTTTGGATAGTGGAGATAGAAGGGCAATAGGCCGAAAATTTGAGAGTTCGTTAGAGTTACCTCCTTTATGGAGGGGAATGATATGGGAGATTTTCCAACAGGAAGGGATTTTGGATTCAGTTATAGTTCTATTTATTAGGATGGAGACTGGGTAGGCTAGTTCGGTAGCAGCTAGTTGAAGATATTCGGCTGGTAGCTTGTCGGCAGAAGGGGTGCAAGGTTTGAGTTTAGATAGTAATTTACGTATATAGGTTGTGGAGACAGTATTAAACTTTAGTATGGGGGTGCTGTTTTGGGTATGGGTTTTTTGGAGGGATAGGGGAGGAGTCATGGTGTTTGCCAGAGAGGCGACTGTTTGAGAGAAGAAGTCATTGAAAGTGTTGGCTATTATGTCGGGTTGGCTTTGAGATAGGCTAGTTGGGGTAGGGGTTTTGGTATTACCTGGATGTAGAAGTTTGTTTATTCCTGACCAAAATTGTTTGGGGTTTTGGTTTTGGTGTTGTTGATATTTAAAGTGGTAGTTTTTTTTATCAAGATAGATAAGTTTCTTTGTTGAGTTTCTCAGGTGTTTGAAGTTCTGGTGGTCAGCACGTTTTTTTGTGGATCTCCATTTAGTCCATAATTTATTTCTGGCTCGCATATTTTGTTTAGTAGTTTTTGAGAGCCATGGGGCTGCCTTAGAGCTTAGTCTAATTAAGCGGGGTGGGGCATGATGGTGTAGAATTTGTAGGAAGGTATTGTTGAAATGGGTTACTGCTTCGTCTATTGGGAGGTATTTTAGAGTTGACCAGTTATATTCTTTGAGTTCATTTTGAAAGGATGCTAGGTTAAAATCTGTTTTATTGTGTATGGTACGGTAGGTAGTTTGCTTGGGGTTGTTGTATTTTTGTTTAGAGATAAAGGTCAGGAGATGGTCACTGATATTGTCAGGGAGTATTCCTGTTTTATAGGAGAGGGGGTTGTTGTTAATTAGTATCCAATCTAGAATGGTTTGTTTGTGGGTTGATTTGTGTATTCTAGTGGGGGAGTTAATGGTTTGATGAAAGTTAAAGAGATTAAGGTGAATGGAGGGTTTGGGAGATATGCAGGAGTTCCAGTCAATATTGAAGTCCCCTAAGATTATGGTTTCTTGTGGAAAGTTACTGGAGAACCAGCTTAGGATATTTTCTAGTGTGTTGATGTTGTTGCCTGGAGGGATGTAGGAACATATGATATATATAGCCTTGGTTTTATTAACTTGGAGCTTGGAGCAGAGTATTTCAGCATTAGGTAGGGAGGGGGGCAAGGAGTCTATTAAGACTACCTGTAAGTGGGATTTGTATAAAAGGGCCACTCCCCCGCCCTTTTTATTAAGACGATCATGTCTTAAGGTGCTATAGCCAGGGGGAGTAAATTCGTTGTCTTTGGTACTAGGCTTGAGCCAAGTTTCAGTGAGACAAAGAATGTCAAAGGCATAGAAATCAATTAAGGCATGAAGTTGTGTGATTTTGTTGTTGATGCTACGAATATTTAGGTGAGCAATACAGAGGGAGTCAGGGGAGAAAGGTGAACTAGAACAGTTAGTAGTTCGGTTTGAGTGGGTGTGGCTCATGAGAGTATTGGGGCCAGGGTTGGGGTGGATGTCCCCATGTATTAATAATAGTGTTTGTGGGACTTGAAATACTTTTAGATTTTTGCAGGGTATTAGATAAAACCGTTTAGAGGTTTGGAATCTGAAGTGGCGTACCTTGTGGTAGAGAGGGGGAAGGTAGGGAGAGGTTGATAGTATATTAATATGTGTTTGGTCAGGTAGAGGAAGTGTAGATGTGGCGTGTGTGGCTAATACAGGAGGTTGGCTAAGCATAAGATATTCATAGGAGGTAAGAGTATAGTAATAGAGAAGGATGTTGAGAAGAAGAAGTGAAAAGATTGAGTTAAGGTTTAAAGGCATGTTACTAGTGAGATGAGTTTAGCAAGTATAGGACTGTGTGGTATGAGCAGTAGAGTGAGGTGAGGTAGTAAGATAAGATTGTGGGGAGTGGGTGTGGTTGTAGGACTTGGAGTATGGTATGGGTAGGTGATATGTACAGGCAATGGGATAGGCGGTTAGTTAATTGGGGGAGTGTCTAAGCAAGTATAAAGGTAGGGCCCCTGGGGGTGGGTGGGAATTGGGGGTAGGGTGGGGAGCGGAGCGAACGGAGCGAGGAAGAGCAAGTGAGACGATCAGTAGCAGAAAACAATCAGGCAAGAAGAGAGAAGCAGGTGAAAAGGTAAGGGTGATCTCAAGAGTAGAAAAGTCGTGGAGAAGTATGGTAAGTGGGGGGTAGGTGATAGTAGAGGGCAAGGTAGAGGGGTCAGGCGTGAGGTTAGTATCAAGAGGCAGACGTGAAATATGGGCTGGAAATGACAGTGTGTGTTGTAGTAGAATAGTCTAAAAATGGTTATAGGAACCGTAGTGTAAAGGGTGCCACCTAGTGGCCAGGAGAGGAAGGATATCAGACAGAGCAAGCAGGGAGTTTACCAAGACAAATAAAACTCAGGGTAGAGAGAGGTTCCTCAAGGACAAAGCCGAGGAGAGGAGGGAAGGAGAAGGGATCTAAAGTCCAAATTGGAGGGGGGAGGGGCTGCTGGTTAACCTGGTAGGGGAGCAAATATGTCCTGGAGAGTAATGTTAAGCAGTACAAGATTAGGACATACTTTCCAAAAACGGTCAGCTCTGGGAGGACAGTCTTATTTGGGAGGACGTATAATCCTATTCAGGATTATGGTGCTTAAATATGATGTCCACGTGGCCTCTTTGGCTAGGGAAGGACAGGAACCCAGGTGTACAGTCTGATAATGTTATAGGTAGAGAGAGAAAAAAGGGGAAAAATAAGTCATTAGTCATTGAAGTGTGTACCACATAATTAGTACATATGCCTTAAATCAAAGAGCAGGTCAGTACATAGACTACCATAAGACACATTGTATTAAGCGGTTTAGTTAGACTGCTAATAAAACACAATAGGGCTTTCAATAACAACCTTGCAACAGTTACATGCTAGAATAACAATAAGCAAGCGAGATCAACCACACTGTTAAATAGGTTCCACTCTTTAACATGAGTAACAAGCAGTTAGCAGCTTCTAGAGAAATGGCAGGACATAACTTTCACAGCCATGCGTCTATAGCCAAATAATTACAGGATCCCAAAGGGGATACACGTTAGAATATAGTGTTGTTTCAATGTGTGTAGGTCAAAATATAACATACTTTGTATACATATGTGCACAGAGCTAATAGGCATGTTTCAAGAGCATTGCAAAAGAAACAGTGAGCAGAAACATTTCAGTAATAACACTTAAGCATAAAAAAGTCTTAAACAGCTACAGTTTCATGTGAACGCCAGCTAGAAGTTGTGGGAGACCACGTGGGGGCTGGTCTGAGGCAAGGGACGCTGTCGATAAGCTGCAGCAAGGGGTAACGCTAAAACCAGAGAGGTTGTAAGGGGTATCCACCGTGGTAATCAGAGTGAAAAAATGTGACTGCCACTGTGGTAAGCACGATGTAGGAAATACATGCGTGCGGCCTCATATATCGCGCTACAGTTGAAAAAAACCACTCAGCATCAACAGCTTAGGCTACAGGTTTGGGCCAAGGTATGCTGATGGGATAAGCAATACCTCTGGGTCGCTGGCCAGAAAAGAAGGGAGGAATAGAAAAAAAGAAAAAACAAAGCCTGCCAAGCGTAACCGCTGCTAGGTATAAGGTGTTACATAGGCGCTTTAGGCGCTGCACTCTCCAGCAAAACAGGCTAAGAGAGAGCGGTATGCCGAACGCTTCCGCTGTGGCTGTTTGTTTTAATAAAAAACTACACTAAAGCAAATTGGCTTTTCCAAAGTTGTAGTAAATATTCTACTGTGGTGCCAGTAAAACATTAACGGCTCTTAAGCGTCATTAAACAAAGCCTGCCAAGCATAACCGCTGCTAGGAATAAGTTGTAACATGGGCACTTTAGGTGCTGCACTATCCAACAAACAGGCTTAGAGAGAGAGCGGTATGCCGAACGCTTCCGCTGTGGCTGTTTGTATTAACAAAAAACTACACTACAACAGATTGGCTTTTCCAAAGTTGTAGTAAATATTCGACTGTGGTGCCAGTATAACATTAATGGCTCTTAAGCATCATTAAACAGTAGTAGGCGATGCTTTGAGTGGGCGGTTAAAATATATGCTACCGCTGTGGTTGTTTGCCTAATGTAAGGATAGGACATAGGCACGGGTACCGCTGGTAGTAAAGTAACTACAGTAGCAGATTAACTGCGTGATGGCTGGCCCAGGGCCAAACAGGAGTAGGAAAGGGGCCGATAACCAGCTTCCGTTAGTTCCTAGTGAACAAGGCGTTCCACGTGGTTCACATCAGCATCATAAAGTACAGTTCAACATTTCCAGGTATACAGAGCTAATCAGACAAACAGTAATGGATACAAAGAGAAAAATAAAAGAATAAATGAAACAAAACACTTAAACAATGCACTTAAGCCAAGTACTCACATGAGGAATATCTACTCCCAGCCCGAGGAGACACAGCAGCCCACAGAGGGATAGTCTATAGGGAGGAGTCGGCAAGGGGATGGGTGTATTTGTTAGGATAGAAACGGAAATGAGGCTGGAGGGGGAGGAGACAGGTAGGGATAGTAGGAATAGGAGTACAGGGCAGAAAAACAACAACAAGTATGTGGATCAGGAAGCTATAGGTGAGGAGGCAGGGATGGAAGGAAGTGTGGTAGAGTAAGAGCTATAGGCAGACAAGAAATCGAGAGTAGAATACTGAGGGGGAGATGATGGTCAGAAGGAGGTGAGCGTAGTAAGAGGAGGGTAGGGAAGGCAAGTAAAAGAGTAAAACACAGTAGTATGAAAGGTAAGGAACAAGCAGGGCAAAAGAAAAGTCACAGAGTATTACAGGTAAGACAGGGAGAGGGGGGATCGAGAGTGGGAAAAGAGAATAGGAATATCCAGGTAAGCAAGTGAGACGATCAGTAGCAGAAAACAATCAGGCAAGAAGAGAGAAGCAGGTGAAAAGGTAAGGGTGATCTCAAGAGTAGAAAAGTCGTGGAGAAGTATGGTAAGTGGGGGGTAGGTGATAGTAGAGGGCAAGGTAGAGGGGTCAGGCGTGAGGTTAGTAGCAAGAGGCAGACGTGAAATATGGGCTGGAAATGACAGTGTGTGTTGTAGTAGAATAGTCTAAAAAATGGTTATAGGAACCGTAGTGTAAAGGGTGCCACCTAGTGGTCAGGAGAGGAAGGATATCAGACAGAGCAAGCAGGGAGTTTACCAAGACAAATAAACTCAGGGTAGAGAGAGAGGTTCCTCAAGGACAAAGCCGAGGAGAGGAGGGAAGGAGAAGGGATCTAAAGTCCAAATTGGAGGGGGGAGGGGCTGCTGGTTAACCTGGTAGGGGAGCAAATATGTCCTGGAGAGTAATGTTAAGCAGTACAAGATTAGGACATACTTTCCAAAAACGGTCAGCTCTGGGAGGACAGTCTTATTTGGGAGGACGTATAATCCTATTCAGGATTATGGTGCTTAAATATGATGTCCACGTGACCTCTTTGGCTAGGGAAGGACAGGAACCCAGGTGTACAGTTTTCCAAAAACGGTCAGCTCTGGGAGGACAGTCTTATTTGGGAGGACGTATAATCCTATTCAGGATTATGGTGCTTAAATATGATGTCCACGTGGCCTCTTTGGCTAGGGAAGGACAGGAACCCAGGTGTACAGTTTTCCAAAAACGGTCAGCTCTGGGAGGACAGCCTTATTTGGGAGGACGTATAATCCTATTCAGGATTATGGTGCTTAAATATGATGTCCACGTGGCCTCTTTGGCTAGGGAAGGACAGGAACCCAGGTGTACAGTTTTCCAAAAACGGTCAGCTCTGGGAGGACAGTCTTATTTGGGAGGACGTATAATCCTATTCAGGATTATGGTGCTTAAATATGATGTCCACGTGGCCTCTTTGGCTAGGGAAGGACATTCTGGTGAGTACATAACTTCTTTATCTGACACTGTCGACCTTCATTCATTTCTTGACCTGTGGGATAGAGTCCCTAGCTACTTTTTACCTTGGGTGGACTCGCGGAAGAATAATCATAAGCACCACAGAGCCAAAGAACATTATTCCACTGGAGGCCATATCCAATTTGTAATGAGTATTTAAGGTATGTGGGGTAGCCCAAGTTGCTGCTGCGCAAATATCATTGAAAGAAGCTCTGGAGTGAAAAACTGTTGATGTAGCTTACAGCTCTGGTAGTGTGAGCCTTAACTGGTCCAGGTAACTTAACATTCTTTTTTGGCATATATGAAGGACATGCAGTCTTTCACCCATCTAGAAAGGAAAACCTTAGATACCGGTCTACACAGTCTAGTACTAGAAAAGGCAATAAACATTTGGTCTGATTTTCTGATAAACTTTGTTCTACGAAGGTATAAACGTAACTGCCTGTGGACATTAACAAATGTAGACAGTATTCACCGTTGTTTGAAAATTTTGGAAACAAACTGGTAAATGTATAGTCTGATCAATATTTGACGTCAAAACAACCTTTGGTAGGAAAGAAGAATTTGTCCTTACTGAGACCCGATCTAATTGAAAAATCCAATACGGTGATTTACAAGATAATGCCTGAATCTCTGAAATTCTTCTAGCAGAGAAAATGGCCATTAACAAAGCTGTTTTCCAAGACAAGTAGTTTAATTCACAAGTGGCTGCAGGCTCAAGGGGAATATATTAGTATGGAGAACCAAATTGAGATCCTATGGAACATACAGGATTTTATGTGGAGGTTTCAACATCAATGTTCCTTTCAAAAAAGCCTTACACAGTTTATGAGACATTAATGAGGTGTCCTGTAGCCCACTGTGGAAATCTGAAAATGGCGACTAGTTGAATCTTAAAGGTAGAGGCAGAAGCTCCTTGTTCAAAAAGTAAGGTCAAAAATTCTAAAACTTTTGTGATGGGGGCTGAGAAAAAATCTATATAATTACTATGATCCAAGCAGGAATTTTTTTTTCCATTTGCTACAGTAAAGTTTTCTAGTGGAAGGTTTATGCGAGGCCAAAATAATCTTACGGACTGGAGAAGATATAAAGTTATGCCTGGCAATCTACGGAAGAGAAGCCATGCTCTGGGCTTAAAGTTCTGAAGTTTCGGGTGAACTAATCCCTCTGGATGGGACAGGAGTTGAATTCCAAGAGTCCACAGTGTTTGACTCGGATGAGGCCAGAAAAAGGGGAACCAAATCTGTCGAGGCCAGAATGGGGCAATGAGAATCACTTTGCTCTTCAACCTGGTGGCTTTCTTCAGAAATTGAGGGATTAACAGTATTGGGGGAAAGGCATATAGAAGCCCCAAGGGCCAATCGTGAAGGAGAGCATCTCTCGGGGACTTCTCCAGAGGGGGGGGGGATCAGGGCAAAATAGCTGTTGCACTTGTTTAGGGGTGATGCAAAGAGGTCACAGCAAGGCCCACCCCAGCAGTGAAAAATCATTTGAGCCAATTTCAGGTTGACAGACCACTCATGAAGCACGAGGATAGATCTGCTCAGCTTGTCCGCTATCACATTTGAGGTCTCCAGAAAGTGTGTTGCTATGAGAAAGTGGTTGGAAGAAATCGCCCTCTCCCAAACTTGGAGTGCTTCTCAACAAAGGGGATAAGACTTGGTCCCCCTCCTGTTTGTTGCTGTACCAGACTACTGACATGTTGTCAGTCTGGATCACAATTGTCCCTGGAGGAAAAACAGCTTGAAAGGCCTGCAATGTTAACAGCACTGCTTTCATCTCTAAGACACTGATATGCAAGCTGGCCTCTGTAAGTGACCAAGTGCCTTGAACGGTCTTGCCCAGATAATGCCCCCCCACCCGATATGGGAGGAGTCTTTGGTCACTATGGCCTGAGGCTGAGGCGGTAAGAAAGTTCATCCTGCTAGAATGTCTGTGGAGTGAATCCACCAAAGATCTCTTTTGCAATAGTTGGTCACTAATACATGATGCAACATTGGCTGACGAAGAATGAACCATTGGAATGCAAGAAGCCATTGCAGGATTCTCGTGGAATCTTGCTAGAGGTACCAATGTAATGGTTGCTGTCATGGAACTCGGAGCCTGTAGAACTAGATGTGCGGCTACTGTCTTGCTGACTATGATTTTCCCCGACTTGAAATCTGATCTTTTCTAGACAGGGAAAGGGAAGAGAAGCTATGCAAGTGTTTGTATTCAAATTTGCCCCTATAAATTCCAACTTCTGTATTGGGATCAGATGAGATTTTTCGTGCTTTATTGCGATTCTGAGGTAGGTACAAGTCTGAAGAACACAGTCTCTTGATTTTTCTAAGACATTCCTGGTGGAAGCAGTGATGAGCCAGTTGTCTAAGTAGGAAACACACTGTGTCCGTGAAGTCTCAAGTGAGATGCTGCCACTGCCATGCATTTGGTGAACATCATGGGGGCTGTGGTAAGACCAAAGGGCAGTGTTCTGAATTGAAGGTGACTGGCTCCCAGCCAAAAAGGAGATATCCCCTGGAGCATTTGTCCATCCTGATGTAGTAATATGAGTCCTGAAGATCTACTGAGCACATCTTAATTGTCCTTCCTTAAAAATGGGAGGATGTACTGAACCATGGCCATCCGGAATTTCATTTGACGAACAGATTTGTTTAAAACACTGAGATCCAAAATTGGTCTCCAGTCCCCTGTCTTCTTCAGCATTAAAAAATCTTGAGTAAATTCTGGATTCTTTCTGGTCTGAGGGGATGTGTTGAATGACTCTTTTCTAGCAGTTTTTTTTTTATTTCTTGAACTGCTGGTTCCCTCTGACTGGGTGGAATATCGGGAATCCTTTTGGATTTTTTGGGAAGGTTGTGAAAGGGAATTGTGCATCCTCGGGTAAGAATCATTTGCACCCAAACATCTGTAATTATTTCTAGCCAGGTTTGTTGGTGTAAGGATAATCGTCCCCCGACTGCTTCCAGAGGCAAGCACTCGGGCCATCCCTTCAGGAGCGCTGGTAGGGTTTGGTAGAGAAAGAATCCCTGGAACCCTGGTTTTAGGTTCATAGGTTCATACTAAGCTATCTGCCCTAGGGCATTTAAGCCTAGCCAGAGTGTGTTTGGCTTTCGCCACCCATTTTAAATTAATTTTGCTATGACCTTTTTCCAGGTTAGTATACTGTGCCTCTGTCTAACAGTGACACAGAAGTGATACCCGGGGTAAACCTACAATCTCCCATCCACTCAAGATTCCTCTTGAAGAGAGTCAATGAGGGACTCTGCCTAACCTGGACTGGGATTTTATTCCAGAGTGAAGGAAGCCTCTGGGTTATGAATCTGTCCCTCCAGCATATCCTATTTATTTCAGTGCTGAGGTTCAAGTCTCTCGAGCGCGTAGCTCGATGGGATTTGGATTTTCTGAGGTGCAGCATGTCCATTATTTCCGGGTTGGACATTGCTTTATACGTCAGGCACAGATCGGCTCTGAGCAGGCGGTATGCTACTGAGTAGAGCTGGAGTTTCTTTAACCGGGCAGTATATGGCATCTGTTTGAGCCCTTTGATCCTCTTGGTGAGGTACTTTTGGGGTCTTTCCAGTTGCTGCAGGTGTCTGGTAAGGTACATCCCAAAAGGGGCATTGTACTCAATTATGGGCCTGATGAGGGATGAGTAAAGAGGCATGATGACCTCCCCTGATCTAGATGTGAATCCCTTCATGATTAGGTGGGCTATATAAAATGTTTTTCTAACCACTTTGGCCATGTGGTTGTCAAATGAGAGATTGCTATCAACTTGGGTCCCCAGGTCCCTAATTAATTCTTCCGTACTTAATGGATTACCACCTATGTGGTAATTTGTGGGCACTTTGTTTTTGCCAAAGGGGATGACTATACACTTTTTGGCATTTAGCTTGAGGCCATGGCTCTGGCACCAGTTGTCTGTTTCTATGAGGCCCTTTTGGAGGATGCTTGTGTCGGCTGGAGAGTCGATTATGGCACCCAGTTTGCAGTCATCTGCGAACTTGGTCAGCCACAGTCCTTCCGTGTTAGCCTGTACCTCCGAGAAATATATACCGAACAAGAGAGGTCCCAGGACTGAGCCTTGTGGGATGCCACTTGTAACTGGTTTGGAGTCTGACATGGCTCCAGCAATTCTAACCATGTGGGTTCTGTCCTTGAGCCAGTTTGCAACCCATCTAGTGACACAGCGGTTTATATTTAAGCTGGTGAGCTTATCTATAATGCCCGAGTGGGGTATTGTATCGAAGGCTTTTGCAAGGTCCAGGTAGGCTGTGTGGACCACCTTCCCCTCGTCAATGGCCTTGGTGACTGTTTCAAAGAAATCGACCAGGTTTAAGAGGCAGGATCTGCCTTTAAAGCTGAACTGGGTATGATCCAGTGTCTGTAGGTTCCCAATATCTTTATTTATGAGGTCCATGATGATCCTTTCCATAGCTTTGCAGACCAAGCTAGTCAGGCTTATGGAGCGATAGTTTCCAGGATCCGTTAAAGCACCACCTTTGTGGAGAGGGACCACTGTTGCTGTACGCCACTCTCTGGGTACATATCTTGTACTAAGGCTGAGATTGAACAGTAGTTTTATGTTTGGGTTTAGTTCTTCTTGAAGTTCATGTAGGACGCAGCCCGGGCCACCGTCTGGTCCCACTGATGCTGTGTTTTTTGCTTTGGAAAGGGCGGCTCTTACCTGAGCATCTGAGATGTCAGGGGGGCAGCACTCTGCTGGGATAGATATTTGCCTTTTTGGTGTGGAAGGGTGGGAGACGTTTGCGCTGAACCTGTCAGCTAGGATATTGGCAATGTCTGTGGGTTCGGTGTATTTTTTGTCATTTTGGACTAATTCTGAGCATATCTGGGAATTCCTACCCAGGTTACTAACATAACTAAAGAAAGCCTTGTGATTATCCTTAGTGTCCTGTGCAATTTTTCTCTCGAAGCTGGCCTTAGATGATTTTATGAGTGCCCATAGTTTTTTGCTAATACTGATCAGAGATGCCTTCCCTTTTTGGGATTTTGCTCTATCATGTAGTAGCTTCCTCCTTCTATTGTATAGTTTGTTTATGGCTGGGGTCCACCAGACAGGACGCCTAATCTTGGAGGATTGGGTCTTGGACCTCTATTGCGAGGCAGTCTTTTAGTTCTGGGCTCCCCTCTTCTGGGGATCCTGCTTTCTAGGCATTGGAGAGGGTTTTGTCCTCTGTGGGCACCAAGTTGTCTGCCATGCAATTGGAGTTGATCCCTGATTCAGCCTCTGCACTGCACTGGTGTGGGCCACCTCTGCTGCATGGGGGAGCCGCTAACACGTGTGTCCTGGAAAGGCCCTTGGAACTTTCAGAACCACATCTTCCCAATTCTCTGGTTCCTAGAGAGGGACTATTGAGGAGCAGGAAAACATACATCCACTGCAGAGAGGGTCTTTCCATCTTTCAAACACCTGGACAAGGTCTCTCAAAATTCCGGGTCAAGAACAGATGATCTGTCAAATGGCGCATTAATGAAAGAAGATTTTAATGGTTCCACAAATTTGCATAAGCTCATCCAGGTGCGTCTCCTTATGGCTACGCCGGAACCTGCTGCTCTGGTCGTCCCTTCAGCTGCATGCACTAAGACCCACATGGACAAGTTGGATATGGACTTGTGAATGGCCAACTCTGAAGCAAACTTTTCTTGGACTCCTTCAGATACACCTCCTACAAGGGTATTTAAAAATCCTTAATCAAATCCCTTCGGAGTCTAGTGAAATGTGCCACAAAATTCAACAACCATAGGGCAAAGGTCAATGAAGCATATACCTGCTTCCCGAACCTATCCATTGCCCAGGACTCTCAATTGGGAGGATGGATAATGGAACCATCTTCAGACAGTTCTTTCTTTGTGGCTGCCACAACCACCATGGCATCTACTGCCAAGCCTTTTGCCCACAGCTGAAAATCTTCAGGAGCTGAGACAATTTTTTCTGGCCTCCTAGAGATTGGCTCTATGGAATCAGGAGCCTTCCATGCCCACTGTGCAATCAGTTTAATGAGATGATCAACTGGGAGAGTTACCCCATAAGTAGATTATACTGACTCCTCAGGGGAGGGATGTTAGGACTTTTAGCCACCCCTCTGTTTAAGCATCTCAAGGAGACATCTTCAAGGGGTGACCTACAGGAACCTTCCATTCATTGTAGTCAGTATCCTCATTGGCGGATTTTTCTGAGGAATCCAAGTGCTTACTCTTGCACTTTCTCGTGAGGAACGTCCTCAGTGGGATAATCTGAAGAACTGTCAGAAAAGACCTGGACAGGTGTATCCTGCAGCTTCGCCCTTGCTGTCCTCAGTGCAGAGGCTGAATCAGGGATCAACTCCAATTGTGTGGCGGACAACTTGATGCCCACAGAGGACAAAACCCTCTCCAATGCCTAGAAAGCAGGATCCCCAGAAGAGGGGAGCCTAGAGCTAAAAGACTGCCTCGCAATAGAGGTCACTCCCCACTCCAAGGAGTCTGCCCCCGACACCGAAGCCAGAGTGCAGCTCACGCATGCTGAGGCTCTGAGGTGCAGGGACGGCTCTGGAAAACCTGGAGTTGAAATCTGCCCCCCAGAACCAACAGTGGGACCCGCACCCCAGGAGCCCTTCAGCTCTGATATGACTAAAGAGGTCAGGGAAGTAATCGGTCCCAGAGATGAAAACCTGGCCAGAGCCGAAGCAGTTGGGAATATTGCTTTCTAGGAAAAATGTACGCAGATTCCTCAAGAATTATTATCAGAACTGTTGGTGTCTGTGCCAGTACAGTGGATGTAACACAGGTTGTGGGTTCTAAAACTTTGTCTTTCTTTTCGAGTGTCTGTTCCGGTGTCAAAGATACCAGAGGACTTGGGACAGAGGCTTTCAGTTCCATTGTCATTTGTGGATCCTCTAGTTTAGCTTTCTGAGTCACCAGTACTGAAGGAGAGGTCGGTGCAGAGTGACTTTTCCTCTCAGTTTTCAAAGAGGAAGAGGAGGAGGAAGGGTCCATTTTAGATTTGGAAACGGAGAAGGCCTCCTCAAAAGAGGATTTTAGCATGCCTTTTAACATCAATTTATTTTTTTTGTTAGACTAAGGTTTGGTGACTAAATCCATAACATACTGAGCAGTCTTCTTGAAGATGTAATGAGCCTAAACAATATAGACATAACAAATGACCATCAGAATTAGGCATCGTCCTATCACGTCTGACATTTTTAAACCCAGAGGTGCCCTTTCCTTTATCA
Organism: Protopterus annectens; assembly: GCF_019279795.1. Classification (NCBI taxonomy): domain Eukaryota; kingdom Metazoa; phylum Chordata; order Ceratodontiformes; family Protopteridae; genus Protopterus; species Protopterus annectens. The sequence goes on from NC_056732.1 coordinate 1,672,290,806, forward strand.
GCCATATCTAGCGCACACAGAGCTGGAACTAGAAATAGGGAAAATAATTGCAGAAAAGCACCACCAGCAATGGTAGGCCTAGAATACCCAAGGGTATAAAGGAGAAAGTATAGACAACATGGAACAAAGGAATATAGAAAAAAGGGATGCTATCAGCAATGGTACACAAGAAATACCAGCAGCATGTACAAATATTACAACCTTTTTCTTTTTTAAAGTAGAAAAGGAAAGGTAAGAAGGTCATTTACTCCCAACATGGACTATGACTGAATCATACTGGTACTTGTAGTCCAATGATCTGAGTGCATGCATAATGTGGTGGATCCTAGCCACTTATAAGTAACTGATCTTGGCTTTCTTCTTACTCCAGCTGCTGATTAGGACATCAGTGCATCTCATAATGGTCTTCCACAACCAGAATGTTGGATTATGTGGCTGCTTGCCTTATGGGCTTAGAAGTAGAGTCTCCAAGAGATATGGGTCTGTGTTGATGTGGGTGTCATTTTAGAAGAGTGTATTTGGGGCTGCTGAGGGTATTTGTTATGTGTACTTTGCCTATGTGGTCTTTGGAGTTTAGGAATGTTACATTTAAGTGCCTAAGCATATGTGTCTATAGTTCTGTTTTGAATTGCTTGTGATGGGTTTAGTGTGTGTACTACTGACAACCTTATTGGCATTAGGAATATTTTTATGCTAGAGCTTTGCCTCCAGTGACATTGTGTAAATACAATTCTCAAACTGATATGGTACGAGAGAGATAACTGGTTGTCAGTAAACATTAGGCAATTTATACACTGCCCCAGGATGCCCATATCCACTAAAATGGTAACTGAGATAGTGGGAAAGTTCATATGCATTGCAATAGCAGGAATGCCAGTCCAAGAAAGTAAGATGTGAGCAGTACATCCAGAAGAAAGAAAAGTACCAGGGGGACAGAGGGTGGGAGTGAATATTGCAGCAGTGAAGAGGACATCTAACCTTATGGTAAGAGTTTACACGACTGTGCTATGTCCTTCCATTCACTGGTGCAGTATTCTTAACATATGGGAAGGTGCCAAAGCTTAGAAGAACCCAGGGAAGAGGCAGGACCAGCAGAGCTCTCAATGAACTCATGCAAAATGGACCATGCAAAACCAGCCTTAGCTCTAGATGATGCATCCAGCTTGTAATGTTTTGTGAAAGTATGCAGTGAACTCCAAGTAGCTGCTTCAAGGATGGAGTTGGTGTCTAACCCCTTGAGAAAAGCACCAGAGGAAGCAACAGCTCTGGTGGAATGAGCCTTAACAGACTGAGGAAGTCTTTCACCACAATGAACATAAAAAGAAATTGCTTTAGAAATCCAAGAAACAGTCTGCATGGAAACAGCCACCCCTAAGAGCTAGGGTGAAAATAAACAAAAACATGATCAGACTTTCCAATAGTCTCAGTCTTATTCAAGTAAAATATGAGTTGTCTGTGCACATCTAAGGTGTGAAGAACCCTCTCACTAGAAGACTGTAGAGAAGGAAAAAAGGTAGGCAACTGAAGAGACTGATCCAAGGATAAAGCATTCACCACCTTAAGCATAAAGGAAGGATAAGTATGCAGGAACACACTTATTATGAAAAATATGAAAAGTGAGGCAAGCCATAAGAGCCTGAAGCTTAGACACTCATCTGGCAGAAGTAATGGCCAACAGAAGAACAGTCCTCCAGGAACAACGATGCAAGGAAGCTGAGGCAGCCAGCTCAAAATGGAACCAGAGCTAATTTCTCTAAGACAAAATTAAGATCCCAGGGAGGGGGAACAGGCTTCCTGGGAGATCCAATATGAAGAACCCCTTTAAGAAACTGTTTAGCTTCAAATGTAGAAGTTAAAGGCAGAGAAGCAGGAATAGCTGGCAAATAGAGCCTAACCAAAGAGTAGGCCAAGCCAGCATTGTGCAATTCACAGAAATAAGATGGTACCAAAGCAACATCCACAGTAAATGGATTTAAGTTTCTTGACCACCACCAAATAGAAAATCTATTCCATTTGGATAAGTAGGATTTCCTAGCATTGGGTTTCTGGGCCTCCTGCAGGTCACTAAGCACATCCTTAGAAAAAAAGTATCTATGTGGAATCAAAATCCTATGACCTACAGAGTCAGCTGAAGAGTAGACAAGTGAGGATGGATGAGAGATCCATTGTCTTGTGTGAGTAGGTCCACCCTGTGAGGTAACTTGAGGTGATGCCCTTGGCTAAGTAGAGAAGAGGGAAAGTACAGTTGTGTACACTTACCTTAAATGTAGATGTTTGAGTGTATTCACTGTTGCAGTCATTACATTTGGGTAATCTGCTGGCAGGTTGCCCTCAGTCAGCCTGATTAACAAAGTCTTGGGCCCTGCATCAGTTGCTGTCCCTTCTTCCATGATGTCAGGTCGTCAGGGGTATAAAACATGCAGCCAACGCCATTACATCAGTTTTTCTTGCCCAGATGTCAGTTGCCCCCCCCCCCCCAAATGGGTAGCAAAATATATATATATATATATATATATATATATATATATATATATATATATATATATATATATATATATATATATATAGATACATATACATAAAATTAAAACATAAAAATATACCTCCGAACAAAAGCAAATACACCAAAAAGGCTTTTAAGCATAGTAAAAGAAAGAAGAGGTATAGTAAAAGAAAAACAGGGGGCTGGAGGGAGGGTAACCAGGACTGCAACAATGAATACACTCGAACATCTACATTTATGGTAAGTGTACACAGCTGTACTATGTTCATCATGTTTCACTGTTGAAGTCATTACATTTGGGTAGATTCCCAAAGCAAAGGTTGGGAGGATGGATTTATACAGCATAAGGAACAGTTATAAGGCCCTGCAAAACAGCAGTGGCAAAGCCAGCTCTAGATTTAAAGAAAATTGGTAAGTGATAATGCTTGGTGAAAGTATGAACTGAACTCCAGGAAGCAGCTTCCAGAATATTCCTGGTAGGAATACCACTGAGAAAGGCTGCTGAAGTAGATGCAGACCTGGTGGAACGAGATCTGATCCCCTGGGGGATAGGTTTTCCATGGCGCTTATAGCAGAAATTAATACAATGGCTTAACCATTTAGAAATAGTTTGTTCTGAAACAGCCTTCCCCTCTACCCCTGCAGCAAATGCTACCAGCAGTTGTTCAGATTTTCTTTGAGATTTAGTCTTGTCCAAGTAGAATCTAACTTGTCCGTGTACATTCAATGAATGCAGAATCCACTCTCCCTTGTTCTGTGGATTGGGAAAGAAAGTTGGCAAATGAATGGACTGATTAAGAGCCACACTGGATACCACCTTGGGCATGAATGATGGATTGGGTCCTGAGTGACACCCTGTCTGCATGAAAGATGATGGAAAGGCTCCACTGCCATAAGGGCCTGTAATTGAGATATCCTTCTAGCTGAAGTGATTGCTAAACGAAAGGCTATTTTCCAGGAAAGAAATTTTAAGTCTGCAGTTGCAGCTGACTCGAAAGGAGGTAGAGTGAGTGTCTCCAATACAAAGTTAAGGTCCCAGGCAGGGGATGGAGCTCTCCAGGGTGATCTCAAGTTTTTGGCCCCTCTGAGATACTGCTTTAGAAGAGGATGATATAAGAGGTGGGGGGGGTCTGTGTTGTAATGAGCTGAAATGGCTGAGGCATGGATTTTTATGGAAGAAAAAGACAGGCCCTTCTGAAGCATCTCAGTTAAATATTGCAAAATCTGAGGTAAATTGGGCACTGCTGTGCTCATCCCTTGAGACTGATTCCAGGCACAGAATCTTTTCCATTTGCCAGCATAAGATTTTCTAGTACTAGATCTTCTCGCCTCCAAAATGACATCCATCACAGATTTGCTGTGGGATGCTAAGGGGGAATTTAAGTGATTAGCCAAGCTGCAAGATTTAATGTTTGGAGCTGAGGATGCAGAATTTGGTTCTCCTGCTGAGACAGTAAGGAAGATGTCTGAGGCAGGTGCCACGGAGAAATGTATGACAAGGTGCGCAGGAGTGGGTACCAGTGTTGGTGAGGCCAGTCTGGAGCAATCAAAATCATTTTTGGTTTGTCCTGTTTGACTTTTAGTAGAACTTTGGAGAGCAAATGCACAGGGGGAAAAGGCATAGACTGATAGGTTTTTCCAGCTGAATGAGACAGCATCCACTTTCCAGGCTTTTTTGTGATGAGTTCTTGTGCAACATTTGTCCAACTGGTAGTTCTGGGGTGAGGCAAAAAGATCTATGTCTGGGCTCCCCCATTTGTGTGTTAACATGTTGAAAATCCGTGGTTCCAGTTTCCATTTGTGAGGGTCCAAGAGATTTCTGCTTAGTTCATCTGCCAGAACATTCTGCTTTCCTGGCAGGCACTGAGCTTGTAGTTGTACTTGGGTAGCTCAAGGCCGTATTCCACAATGCCATGGCTAGTCTGCAGAGGGGGTAGGAATGTGTACCCCCCTGCTTATTTATGTACCACATAACTGTGGTGTTGTCAGTCTTTATCAGTAATTATCCTGGATGAAGGTAGTCCTTGAAGGCTGTCAGTGCATTCTGTACAGCTAGCATTTCTTTTTAATTGATATGAAGGTGCATTTGATTTGGGCTCCATTTGCCCTGAATACCCTTCCCTGCCAGATGAGCCCCCCATGCATAGTCTGATGCGTCTGTAGTTAGGGTTTGGGTGGCAGGGGGTGGTTTGAATGGCAGTCCTTTGTTTTGGTGGCAGGCCTCTGCCCACCATAGGAACTCTAGGCGCAAGCAAGGTATGAAAGGAATCATTGTTTCCAGGCTGTGACAATTTTTACTCTATAAACTTAAGTACCACTGAAGTTTCCTCATATGCAGTCTTGCATATGGAATTAGAAGAATGCAGGAGGCCATGAACCCAAAGACTTGCAGTATTTGCCTTGCAGATAGCAGGGTTTTTGTGGCCACCTGTTTGAAGTAAGTTACCAAATGAATTTGCTTTTCTGGCGTAAAGAAAGCCATCTGGGCAGTTGTATTCAAGCTTGCACCCAGAAATGTAATCTTTTGAGAGGGTACCAGTTAAGATTTATTTTCGTTTATGGTGTACCCTAGACAAGTCAGAACTCTTTTTACAAACACCAGATGTTTTAGAAGAATGGCCTGGTATTCTGCCTGAATTAGACAATCGTCCGGGTATGGATATATTTGAATATTTCTTTGCTTGCAAAATGCAATTACTGGAGCCAGGCACTTTGTGAATACCCTGGGCGCAGTAGACAAGCCAAAGGGCAGTGCAGAGAACTGATAATGCATGCAGCCTGCTTTGAAGCGTAGGAATATTCTGCAAGATTCCTTGATTGGGATATGCAGGTAAGCCTCTTAAGTCGAGAGTTGCCACAGACATCCTTGCCTAGCATAGGAAGTAACTGGTGAAGAGTCAGCATCTTGAATTTTGGAATGTCCAGAAAGGTGTTTAGAGTAGACAGGTCCAGAATTGGTCGCCATGATTTGTCTTTTCTGGGTACCAGGAAAAGTCTGGAATAGAAACCTTGTCCCTTTTCCTCTTCTGGTACTAGCTGAATAGCCGCCATGTTTAGGAGGGAAAGAACTTGTTTCTGAGCCTCTGCCCACTGTTTTGGGGGCAGGTCTGGCCACCCGTTTGGAGTTGGCAGCATGTGGAAATGAAATCTGTATCCCTGGGACACTATATTTAAAACCCATTTGTCCTGGGTTATAAGTTGCCAGTTTCTTGAATGAAGAGCCAGTTTTCCCCCAAAGGGGACGCTAAAGAGGTAAGTGCTTGGTAATTTCGAAGGGAAGTCATTAAAACTGTTTACCACAGGGTGGTGCCTTGTTGTTTCCAGATTTGGAAGTGGAAGCACCACACTGCTTAGTTCTGAAAGTCCCCTGGGACTGAAACCTGGTGCTTTTGGAATGTCTGGGTCTGGCCGTAGTGGCTCTGGAAGGAGCTGGAAAGGACCAGTTCTTAGTAGGGCAATGCCTACTAAATCTAGGTGGTTGCACTTGTAAGAAATCTTTCAGTTTGCATAGATTTAGCTTTATCTTCCATCTTTTTTAGAACTTCTTCAGCCTTACTGCCAAAATAGGCGGTCCTGCTATAAAGGAGCATCCAAACGTTTTGCTTTAACATGATCAGGCAGAGATTGTTACTTAATCCAAGCATGCCTTCAAAGCACAAACCCAGTAACAGCAGCCCTACAAGAGGCCTCTAAACAATCAAAACCACATTGCAAAGTATGTTTGCCAACTTGTTCGGCTGAATGCAATAAATCCTGCAAATCTTTATTCTCCACACAGTCAGAAATCAACCTAATTTTCTGTTTAAGCAGTCCAATGATATGCAGTTGATATTTTAGCATGCAAAATTGACAGTTTAAAGCCCTGATTGCTAAGGTTGCAGAAGTATAAACCTTTTTACCCCATCTATCCAGCGCCCTGCAGTCTCTATCAGAAGGGGTAGGATTTTTAGCAGTAGAAGCCTTAATGCCCTTGGGCCCCTGAGAAATGGTTTCAGGGTCCGCAACAGGATTCTTGAAATGGAATTTGGGGACCCAGAAACCCTGTAGTACCGGTCTGGTTTGCTAGGGGTTGGAGGCAAGGAATCAGGGGCCATACTGGATTCTGAAAACACATCAACAATATCTAGTACAGGAGGTATAGCCAAAGGCCTATGCTGAGGAAGAAGGAAATCCCTAAGCTTCTTTTTGGATTCAGAGAAATCCTGACTTTCCCAGTGGAAATGCTCCCTTAAGGTATGTAAAGTTTCCCCAAAAGAGAAATCCTCAGGCAGAGAAGCAGAGGGAGTGGAATCCTCTGCATCAGCGTCCTCATAAGTAGGTATGGAGAAATCCAGATCATTAGAAGAGTCAGAAGAAACACAGTCCTGTTCAGAAGATTCATAGTCAAATTCAATCCTAGGCCTCTTGGGGGGGGGGGGGGGGTTTGACTACCCCTGATTAGAGTAATTAAATCTTCAGCCATTTTGATAATTTTTTTTTAGGCATAGGGGCCTGAACATGTGGCGTGGGCATCGGTTTTTTAGACATAGATCGAGATTTAGGCCTTAGCACTGAA